>NW_009916511.1:3568-20723 GCF_000696875.1 Nestor notabilis | reverse complement strand
CAGAGATCAGTTTTTACCTTGATGTGGGATAAAAAGCTAAGATCTCAGAACATTTTCCAGAACAAAACACTCAATTCCATTTTTTATCAAAAAGTAACGTGGTAAACCATGGAATAAGCTAACACACCAAACACATTTAGTTGCTCCCCACAGAAACTGCCATGAGTCAGATAGAGACTCCTTCCACCATTAAGAATGTGACTTTCTGCCAGACCTAAGGCCCATGTGCATATCTAAACAACTTTAAAAATCCACACCAGCTCTGCTGTGTGAGCTGAGACATTCCTCCACAAGAGCTGCCTAGGGGAAGCAGAAGAGATAAGAATGGGACACAGAGCCAGCTATGATAAAAATAGCTTTGATATTCCTCTGCATGAATTACATAAATGAGTGACAGTCATATATGGGGTTTGAGCATGGAAACCCTGAGAGATGTAAATGTCCTGCAGCATTCCCAGTCCAGCCCCTATTTCTGTTGGTCTGTCATTGCTGAAGTATTTTACTGGGGCAACAGAAAACATAAGCCAAGTGAGACATTCAGGCACAAGGAAATGCAGCAGGTAGGTAGAAATAAAGGACAAAGCCACCTGGCTCTCCCACATAACTAGACTAACTCCTGTTCTTAGCACAACTAATGATGTCTAACACCAAGAAAATGGCCTCCTAAGAGGCAGCCAAAGGATGCACTGGTTGTAGCAAGGCCTCTCACTTCTTTCCATTCACCGTTGTCTCCTTCATACCTACACTAAAATAATCTACCTCTCCACATAGTTTCTGTTGATTTCTGTCTCGTCTTGGCCAGCTTCAGTGTTCCTCTGACATTCCAATTCATCAGGTTCATCCCATGCTCCTGTCCCAGTCACCCACAGGGTCCAGCTAAAAGACCTGACAAAGACGGAGAGCCAAACTGGTTACTGCAGTGTGCCTGATCTGTATTCAGAGCACAAAAGGGGGACAGCCCCCAGCCACAGCTCTAGGATATACAGCTGGGCCAACAAGGGAGAGAGAAGCTAGCTGCTTACTGTTTCCAACAGACATAAAACATGATTCCCAATGTGTGCTCCAAATAAAGAGGGGCTGGGGGGGTGGAATCAATAGCCATCGAGCATATCGTGTCCTAGATTGATGGGTTACATCAGTAACCAAAAAAATCCCAAACATGTAGAGCAAACATACAGGGGGAGGCTTATTACATTCCTCGTGTAAAGGAAAGGGAACAGGGATGGGCCTTGAGGGTCTCCAGAGCAATTAAGCCCCATCGCTGTTTTCGGCTCGGCAGCGCTGCCCATGGCTGTGACGTGTGCGCAAGGCCGTGGCCATGGCAAGCTCCTCTCCAGAAGCTGCGGCTGCTCTGACACCGAGGCATCGCATGCGAAAGCTGTCAGGGTGAGAGCCGGTTGTTTGGAAGCAGAGGCTGGTGCTGGTGGGGATGGCAACGGATGGTCCGACCATTGCACAAATGTCTGCCCACGGGCTGGGGGAGCCCCTGGGAGCATGGAGAAGGGGTTGCAGGGAACACAGTGCCTGGCATTGCATATGGCTAAAGAGTGGAAGAGAATGCCATTTCTTTAAACTCATCTTGCATTCAGCCAGCTGCATATAAATTTCCCTCTATCTCATCAAGCTCTCACTGTTTGGCCTCCTCTGACTGATACTGGCTCATCATACTTAATCTAGGGTGAAATTTCCTCGTCTGAGCTAAATTACTCGCAGCCATCAAGGGAAACGATATTTATTTTTCGTGGGGCTAATGACCTGTCCCCCAGACCCACCCACTGATGGTTATTTACTAGGGCCCAGATGCTTGGGCTCAAAATGAGTGCTAATGTCAGCGGGGGCCATTTCTCATTCAGGTCTCTGATTGAATTGGAGCGATCCCATTGACATTGACTCTGTGACTTTTAAGGCCATTACCCTCAGCAAGAGATGAACCTCTCATCATTGCTCCAACACTGACAGCTGATTAGCGACAAATTACAAGCAGAAGAACCTAAGACTTGGTTGGGTGAGGGAGAGGCTGGAGGAGGAAGAGGAGGAGGGCTTTGGAGGAGGTAGGGGGATAGCACAGAGCCAGGGAAGGTGAAGTGAGTAGCAAAGGAGAAGGAAAGTTTCACCCAGAAGCTGACACAGGCTGTTGGCATCAGTACTGCTTTACAGCCTTTCGTCCAACACAGAACAGGGCCGAAAGCCAAAGGTTGGAGGGAGCGGAGAAGACACGTACTGACTGTGGGAGCTTGAATCAGAGCAGGCCTGTGAGGAGGAACCTCCAATCCAAGTCAGCACGGAATATGGACAGCAGCGCTGTCAGCCCTGTCAGGGGGCAGGCAGACAGGTTGGTGCCTGTACACCAGCACTCTGGGAATCGCAGGTCCATGTAGACAGAAGGATCTCCAAGAAAGGTCCTTTCCAGCCCTAACCATTCTATGATTCTATAATTCTGTGAAAGCAAAAAGCTGCTGATGTGAACTGGCAGCCCCAGGGGTCGAGGACAGCTCTGCCCCCAGCCCTTACTGCCCACCCTCCATCAGTCCACTCAACTTGCTGCCCCTGTTTCTCAGGAGGCTGGGTGATGAGGAGTGACATGGACGCAGACAGCACCTCCCCATGGTTATCAGGAACACAAAACACTCGCTGAGGCAAAAGCTGCCTGACAACTGTGATGGACGTTTCAGCCTTTGCTCTTGCACTTTCAGTGTTCTTAGTTAGCAGACAGTAACACAACCAAATGCATGGTCATTGTGAGATATTTCAGCAAGCAAAATGATACCAGAGTTTATCCTTAAGTAATGTAATAGCAGTGAAAAGAGAAAGTTCTGAATGGCTCTGGGCCACACTCACGGTTGCATTTCTAACCACTTCTGCTGTCTAACATAGGAGCCAGGCAGTAACCTGCAGCAACTTTCCATACCAGCTCCTGCAAGAGAGTGAAGCGCGGGTGCTATTTCAAAGCTGCCAGAGAAAAAAATCCATATCTAAAGAAAATGCTGCCTGCTGTGGATACAGTTCATCTTATCTGGATGATTTGTGAGGCAGACTATGCTCCCCTAAGTAAAAGGGAGTATTTTTAGTTACATAATTAATATAAATGGAGCCATCCTGAAAGGCATTACAAGGAGGACTTGTAATGTATGCCTGTATGTCTGTACTGCTCTGCATAAGCAGGCTCAGAGACTCTTTACAGCTCACGAAACACCAGGCCCATTTAAAAGTGGCATAAAACACAAACTGAGAAAATGCTTGCAAGGCTGAACTGCCACGGTCACAACTGCCCTCTCTGAAATAAAAACTGGCTTTGGATACTTGAGCAAACAAATGCAGTATGCCTAACTAGAGCCTTGGCATGCTGTGTGGGCACGCCGCATAGGAGCCTGAGCTGGCATTTCTCCTTTGTCAAGATCTAACAACACAAATGGACCTTCAACAGCAGTCACGGGGGTTTGAATCTCAAGCCCCACCTGAAGAAAACTTGCTCTGAGGGAATCCGAGCCCGTGGCCAAACGTCCCCTTGGTGCTTCTTTTCAGCTGCATATGGCAAGTGTCTGCCCACTGTTTTGCAGAAACACCAGCAAAAGCAGCCGCACTGTCCTCCCCTCTCCTGCCTTTCCACCCTCCTCTCCACGCCATTTCTTTTACTGGGAGTTCACTAGGAAAGGTATCACACACTCAGACACCCTAAAAACCTCTCAGGGACTTGGCAACGAACAGTGTATTGAACTAGCTGTACATACAACTCACTATGCTTGATGGCTTGCTTTGATCTCATTTATGCTGATGTAAATCATTCAGGTAAACTTTTATACCCCCATGCAGAGCTGACAGGTGTGGGATCAGGTTTGGCTATAGCTGACAAACTGGCACATACTTTGAGCAACTCACTTAACAATCCTGGACAGCACTCTTCACACGTTACAAGCCTTGTCCCACCTTCCGTCCTGAACATTTAATACTCAATGGCTTCCATATACAAGTGAATGCAGGTTGACTTTTTTCACATGAGCAGAAGCCATTGCAAGCATATCAACATGAAAGACATGCTAGGGGATCAGTGTCCATCCTCTCGCCTGTCCAGGTCTGATCCCCATGTGAAGCTGCCTGAAACACTGCCCAGGTTTTAAAAAGATCCTGATAGCAGAATTTCTACCTGAGAGACCTCTCCATGAGCTCATCACCCTCACTGAGGTTCTGCTTATACAGGGAACTCACATTCCAGCAATTAACTCTTCCTCTTCCCACCTTCTATCTACCCACACTAGCCCATGGGTGTGCAGGAAAGCCACCTGCCCCTTCAGCACTGGTCAAAGCTGTTTTGAGAGAAAGGACTGCCAAACCACCACCTCCCAGCACTGCAGAGCTGTGTCAGGCTCTTCTTTCTCCTGAAACAGGACATGTACCTGGCACACTCAAACTTTCTATGGAAAACAGACTGGGTTTGATGAGCTCTTTTTGAAGTGAAAGCTAAAAAAGAAAAAATAATTTAACTGGCATCCAGCAAGATCAGAATATTCAACTGATTTGGTGTACGGTAACACTTCTTCCAACTTAAGACAGTCTTTCACCAAGAACAGAACAGAAACAGAGTATCTTTTCCCTTCAAAATAAATTTCCCAGGAATGCAAGGTTGGGTGGGGGTGTTGTTAGCTTTTAGAACAGAAAAGAAAACACAAGCCATTGACTAACTGCAGCACCTCAACACTTGGTGCTCAAACTGCATCTCAGCACATGCGAACACTGTAAAAGATTTTGCATCATCCCTTAAAAAAACCAACACACATAGAGAGGAAAAGAAGACATTTCTTGCTGCACATTCAGAAAAAGCAGGCTGAAGCTTGCCAGTCTGAGGAGGTTTGTGCTAAGCTGACAGGTGAAAGCAGCTTGGCTTTGCAGGGAAGAAAAACTGATGGAGAGCCTGAGTGCCGGTGCGATCGCACAGTTGCTGGGGTGGGCCTGGAAGACCCACCAGTATCCAAGCAGGCTAATGCTCCCCTTATCAGCCTGATTGGTCACTGTGGATGACATATTTTGGGCATCTCTGCTTACTCAGTGACTGCAACTTGTACACCGTCCACAAATCCCCATCTGCATCTACAGATGGTCCACTTTTTTTTGCCTTCTTCCTTTCTCCATTGTGTGTAACTGCTCTCGGAGGCTGCAGAGAAGAGAGGCAGAGCTGTAGGCGCACTGTGTTCTGCTAGGGAGGCCAGGAAGACATGAGATTCATCATAGCTAAGGAAAACACAAATTCTGACCAAATTCTGCAATACTGTCCAGTCACGTCAAAATCCTGTGCCTGTGGTTCAAGCTCGCACACAAAGCACAACCTAACAGCAGCTCTTAAACACTGATGTACAACTGTTCTAGGGCAAACCAGAAGAATAATCCTGTAGAGTTAACTATATGATCTGTATTTTTGCTTCAGTGTTTAATACACTTCATTCCAGACTCTGTAAAATGCTTTATCTGCATCTTATGAGGAACAGTAAGATTTAGCTAAACCTGGGAACAGTTTGCAAAGCCTGGAAGATGTGCTGAAATGCCACAAAGAAATCAAGCTCCGGTTTTATTTGTGCTGCAAAATACCTGCCTGTCTTTTCATATTTCCCCATTTGTAACTCTCTCGTTTTCTTCTTCACTACTGAAGAGTGACATAGAGAATATAGAAAAGACTTGTTTCATCCCTCTCCCAGTTTCATTCTGCTTGGGCTCTACATAAACTGGAGCAAAACACAGGGAAACACGTTAAAAAAAAGAAAATGAAAGAAAGCTTTTCTGCATACACATATACTCACACACACACTGCTTCTTCTGAGACGAAGTAGTTCATCCACCTGTGTGTTAGTATTTAATGCTGCCTGCTAGTGCTGTCAGCCAACCCAGGGTTTTTGCCTGGGAATGTACTTGTTATTTCTCACTGTTATTATTGTTCACTTCGAAGAAAACAAATAAGGGTTCAGAGTTCTGCCAAGAACTAGATGTGCATTTACGTTTTAACGGAGGCAAAGGAAAGTTTTGTCTCCCTCAGCTTTACATTCCTTTATACTACAAATACATCTTTTCCTTCTTTTTTTTTTTTGGAGCATGTGTACTGGCAAGTCCTGAACTTGCAGAGGGCCCACCTTGAGCACCCTTAGTGAGATTTCATCTCCATTATTCCAACTCTGAAAACACATTGCACATGATATTTTGCCAGCTGGGCCCCAAACTATTAATCCATTTTTAAAATGGAGCCCATTTTGGTTTTAATCACACACTTCTATTTTGAGTTGGGTGCACTGTAATCCATGGAGTTCTGTAATTTTCCACTTCATTTCTTTTGGATTTAATGAGCTGGTAATAACGTATATTTCCAGCTGAAATGACTGTCTGAAACATGGAGCAGAAAGTCACAGAAGATAAGAACTTGGGAGGGAACATTGCTGCCTCAAGTTTGATGGAAAGAAAATTAAGCAACATTAAGACATGGAAGATTATGGAGAAATCTGCCAGATATCACAGAGTGAAAGCCATGGTTAAGTGCTAATTGTCCTTTTTTAATACCTTGGTTTTGTTACGATTTCTAGTACTAACAGCTATGCTAGGCTGGACTGTTGAAGAAGTCCTGATGCACATCAGTACAGAATCAAATACAACTGTGATTTCTAACTGCAGAGAATAAATCCTGTCTTCATTGAAGCCTTTGGCCCAAGTCCCACTGAAGTCAGCTTGAAGATAGAAACTGCTTCTCTGCTCCAGGAAAGCAGCGATGTGATCATAAGCAATTGCAGCCTGAAGTTTCACATGTTAAATGCGTGACTGGTGTGTGTTCTGCTCCCTTTAGTCATGCATCATGTTAAAATCAAAATCCTTTCTGGTCTGCCAAAGGTGGCAAAGATATCTACAAAGTAGCTTTGCTTCATGTGAAACTACATACAGCTTTCACCTGGTTTAACTGTAAAATAATCCAGAAAGTTGCATCTTCCTGTATAGTGCCTTTTTAAACACAATAATAGGTACAGAATCAGCTCAGCTCTCTGTTCTTTGTCAGTCCCACCGACTGCCAGCAAAGAGGGAGTATTTACAGCAGCTGTGGTAGACAACCACATTCACTGCTAGCACCAAAAGCCCAATTTTGTTTCAGCATGGCTATTCCAGCAAGGATCCAGCCTGGTCAGTTCTGTGGCATCTAGATCTCAGGAGGAAACTTGGCAAACCCACTAGTATGTCTCTTTAAGAGTGAAAGTGCTTTTAAAGACGATGTTTAAAATATTAGTTTAAATGCTACATTCACAGTCCTGTTCTCCAAAGTGTAAACAAAAGCTGATTAGCCAAAGACATTTTCCCCTGTAATTAGATTCAGTCCTCAGTTTAAAAAAACAAAAACCAAACCCAAACGACTAGTAAAGAAAAAACTGTCATGTGGTATATTCTCAGTGCTCCACACAGAGCACTGTGAATAATGTGGCTGTGCTAATTGGTGGCCATTAGGGCACTGAATCAGAATCCCCCTACCCCAAACAGGCTGCCTTTGCCTGGTAATTACAATGCTCAGAAGTGACACCCCCAACGATTTCGGGCCTAATGGCAGAGAATCCTGAATGTGGTGTAATGCTGCATTATTCAAAAAGGTAATGAAATTCCAGGAAACATCAGATGCAGCAGGTACATGAAGATAATTTTGTTTTTATAACCAATTTCAGCCAGATAAATACTAGAATCCTTTCCAATTTTCCCCCCGTGAAACTAAAGTGTCACTGAGATTTACAGCCCCCTCAAGTTCTCTTTTCAGAGGAACATTCATTTACATAAACAGATAATCCCAGATAAAAATTTCCATTAGACAAAGGTGAAATGGATCAATTTTCTCTGCCAAGACAAATCTTAAATCTTGAACAGATAGGGTCATTATTACACCAGGCCCATTTCAGAAATAATGTATTTAAAAAAAAATCAGCCGATAGCAGCCATTTCCAGCTTTCCAATTATCTTTAAGAAAAGCTTATTCTGTGGACAATAAAGCACATTACTGCACAATATGATACAGTCCATAAAGATCACAATGTTTTATGAAAGGTTAAAGAAAGCTCAGCACATTTAGGGGAATGTCATAACCCACAGTGTCTTTCAAGACTTAACCAAATCCACGTGCAGGTTGGGCAAATACTGTGCTATGGTTTGCAGTGCTCCCCTCCTGGAATCCAAACAGTGCACTGGGAAGCATATACCATCCTGGCTCACCCTGGAAATCAGGTATTCATGTACTGCAAAACCAAGATGCAGCTCTTCTTCCTCCGGGGACGAAGGGAATTCACCCATCCCTACCTCATGTGCTAGGGAGAAAGAGACAGTGGCTTTAGGAATACTTAGCCATCCGCGGAGTCCCTCAGCCCTTGTCTTCAGGAGCAAACAGCTTTCCCCAACCCATGTTTGACCACACAAAGAAAGACGTGGGGAGATCACTGTTGTCTCACCTGGCATGTTGCCCCTTTCCTCTCCACCTCCACCCCAAAGTTGGTTTGGCATTAACACAGGAGAAGCAAAAGCATGGCCTCTTGTCCCATCCCTGCCCACTCGCTCTCCTCTGCTGGGATCTCTCAATGCAATGCCAGAGCAGAGCATCCTGCTCACAACTCTCCATCCAAAATTCAGTGAGGCCAGGCAGCTGGGCAGGAATACCCTCCTCCGCAGAGGCCATGCTGCTCTCAAGTGCCATGCAACTTTGTCAGGTCCCTGGGAATGGAGTTTATGAGGGGTGACAGCAGCAAGGAGGAAGTGCTGGAAATCACTGCCTAACAGACACAGCCATCAAAGCAAAGACAAGCTGCAACTTACCTGACTCCTTTTTTGACTCTAAAAGGAACCAGATTTATTTGCTGTTTAACTAATTGCTCCTTACAGACGCCACATGAGGAACACGGAGAGGAACGATACAGGACTGAGTGAAACCTGACTAGTGGCAAGAAACAAGGTCCCATCATAAGAGATAACCTGCAGGAAGGCTTTATGCTGGTCAATGCAAATCCAGGCCTACAGAACACTAAGCCTTCTCATGATTTAAGGTGATAAGGCTGCACAAATCTCTGGGAGAGCTTTAGAGACCACAGTGCTTTAGGTCTGTGGAAGTGCTGTCACCAGCACTGAAATAGGAGAGACAGGAATTACCTGAAAATTAAAATGGAACCAACACCTGGGCGTGCTTTTCCAAAGTCTTGCTCTGTACTACAGTGTAAGGCAGTTAGTTTCACTCCTTTGTTAAGGGCAGCACAAGACCATTAGTCTTCCCTGAGCGGTGATGTGATTAAGTGACTTTGCCTCTCACATCTTTTAAAGAGCTTCTGTAAATGCTCTTGTTGTGACAGGTCTTTTTGACTGACAGCCCAGTGGGACAGAGGCTGGTGGTTGCCATTTGCCCTTGCAGCAGCTAGCACCCAGGATCTCTGGTTTCTCTTCTGTCTGGGCACCACAACAGAAAATGACAAAAGTACAGAGTAACAGCAACTCCTTCACTTCTGGAAGGGAGTCCACCATCCACCTAAGTGCAAGAAAGATGTGACCTGCACAAGAAGTTTTCAGATTTCTCTTCAAGGCTCTTCTGGTTTTGCTTCCTTCAGACATTTTTTTTTTTTTTTGGAGACATTGACCTGAAGGTGAGTTTTTTCATCTGAGCATGATCATCCCAAACAACCACTTTAACAGAGACCAGTCACAGTGTTCCTCTAGGACCCCATTCCCCAAAGCCATTACTCAGTGCTTGTATATTTGAACCCCTCAGACAGAAAGTGATATGTTGCCAGAAGTTGCCCCATTCATAGTGGGAGAGGTGGAACAGTATTAGTCCTCATGACACCTAACTTGCTGTGTAAAACTGACACTCGCAGAGCAAATATTTGTACTTGTGGAAGAAAAAAACCCCAGGTCTTCTTATTCAGTCTAGGCACCAAAAATAGAGACATATCAGCCCTGTAAAGAAAAATCTAACTATCTGGATACCTAATTCCTGGTAGAAAAAATCACCACGTGGTCAGTAATGAAAAGTTTCTTCCTGCATTGCTAGAAAACACAAGTACCTTTTACTGACACCACAAGAAAAACCTGCCATGATGCAACTCAACAGTTACACTGCTCACTCCAGCTATATATCCAGTTCATCAGCTAGCTGACAGCACTGATGTTGAATGAAACTATGTTTGCTGTAAAAGATTAACACTGCTCTGAAATGAATTCTGCTCCCATTTTCCAAGCAGCATTTGTGCTTCCCTCTCTGTCCTATACAAACAGGGCAGAAAGCCTGTTGCGTCCTTCTACAACTTGAAAGTAACTGTGAACTATTAAAAGAATCACTTTGTGCAGAATTTGTGAATGCCTGTTGGACTCAGAACAAAATGCCTTCTGTTTTGAAAAAAAAAAAAAAGGTTATTTTCTTTAAAGGAATGCTCCAGTCAGTGAACTTCAATAATTCAAAATTATCACAGAAAATACATCCGTTCTATCCCACCACAAACAGCAAAAAGCTCAGAAACAATACCACCACTTTTCAACTTTCTAAACTCCCTGAGCCATGTGTAAGGGTTCCCTATCATTAACAGAGGATGCAACAAAGTAAAAGATAAAGCAGAACTTCCCACACTCTCTTTCAGACATAAAGGCACTGGGATTTCACTCTGCAGTGCAGCAACAGGTAAGACATGATAAGAGCATGCCATTTTTGTGAGGGGCAGTGGCTTCAGTGCTGAAACTTAGTAGTAGGTTTCAGCAGAGGAGAACAGGCTGCGTGATTTACTGACCACTGCACTAAAGTCACTGCAGAGGAGGGACTTGGTCTGCCCAATGAGGGGTCACTGGCTAACCTTTTAACTTGAGATTTGGTCCTACATGCTTCTAAATAAAATAGGATAACTGTTGTAACTCAGGATAAAAAAAAAACAAACCAAGCAGGCTTTCCCTATGAACCAACAGAACTGTGGGAGATCGAGCTGAGCTCTGATCTGCCTCGTTGTGCAACATTTCAGCTGAATTCTCATTGGCTGAAGACACAGAAATCCCATGAAAAGAAAAATCATTTTGATTTTCAGAACTGTCAGGCAATGTGACTAAAGCTGTCAGGCACAAAAATCAGCCTCGCTTAAATAAACAGCTACTTGCATTCAGTAGAAGAAAGTACATGCCTGTCTTCATCATTTTAGGAAATTGCTGTAATTTTGAGCTGAGAAAATCTTCCAAGCAGAGCCACACTTCCTTTAACTGTTATCAGAAACTTTTTTAACGCATGGAAATACTTACTATTGCCATCGCTGGCGTATCAGTCATAACATCTAATGATGTGGAGATTGTTGCCTTATAAAATTCACAGCTGGGTAGCTACATGGCTCAAGGCTAAAACCTATTTCAAAATCCAGTGTTTTAGGAGAGAGGATGCTTATTAAAACATTTTGCCCATTAAAAATATATGACATATCATCGGTCATTCCATGTGATGCAGTGCCAGCCCTTTTTTAGGCAGTCCACTTGGGATGACTGCTGAAAACCTGGCAAGCCTGGCTGACAAGTTCATATCCTAATAATTTACTAGTCGATCAAAAAGAAAACACCTCCCCCCCCCAAAAAAAAACCCAAACAAAAACAAAAACCAAAAAACACCAAAACAAAACAAAACAAAACAAAACAAAACAAACCATCACAGCAACCTGAAAGAAACTCACCAGTGCCCCTCAGGTAGCGTGCCCAGAAACTTGCTCGCACATAGAGCCACAGTTGGTCTCTTCACGCTGACAGCCAGAGACTGACATTTAAAAAGGAGGTAATTGCTTGATCTCCTCATGTCAGAAGTTACATTGAAATAATAATGAACCTTCAGGTCTTTTGTTTTTTTTTTTCTTTTTCTCTTCCATGAGCTGATGCATGTCTCCACTTGGAGAGCACAAGGACAAATACTACGAGGCTAAACAAAACCATCAAGTGTGTAAAGACAGCCTTTAGTCTTCTGCAGGAAGAACCCCAGTTTTCAAGGGTGAAAGTCTTTCTCTCACACAAGCACTCCCGCTGAAGTCAGCAGGATTACCAAAGGAATGACCGAGCATTCCTGTGAGTGACCGAGTTTACCGTCTGACCCCACCTTAGAAACAGGTAGCACATCTGCAATCATTATTGAGAAAATGATCTGAATTCCAACATTCAGCAGGGATTCGATTCCCCCTGGGAAATTCAACACAAATATGCCTTAAGGACCCGAGAAAGCACAGCCCATCCAGTATATCTTGCTTCTAAAATTCCCCAGCTGAGCCTCTGCTTTGGACTAACTCCTCAGCAAAAAGAACACCATGTTTTACACTTGAAACAAAACTGTCACCATTGCAAAACATCAGGAAAATAATCCTGACCTCAGTGTGCATCCCCTTGCAAGACAAAGCATGGATACTGTTATTCATATTTATACTGTAGAAATGTTTCCAAAATGTCAACCTTTCCTAATGATACTAAAGTGATTCAAAACTAAAATGCAGCTCTGGACAGGGAAGTGACTATTAAAAAGAGAGAGACAGAGAGAGACTGTGGCCATTGCCCATAGCTGTTCCTACTGTCTTCCAAGTTCTATATATTAACTAAGCTTATGTAGCAAAGCCATTTTTTTAACTACTGTCAGCACTGCAGAGTCAATACAGCAGCAATAGAGCAAGCTGTTCTGCCTCATGCCTCATCAACATTTCTCACACTCTGCATCAAAGCATGAACATTAGCAAATTCAGCTGCCCTTCAAACTTCCACCTCCAGTCAGAAGAAAGCATCTGTGGCTGTTCAACTCCTTGCAAGGCTACCAAAAAAAAATCCTGGCTTGCCAGAAACACCCATAATGACCAAGCCTGATCGTTCTCCATGACACATGGCTGTAGGATCAGCAAGAGAGCTGTTGAGCTCTGCTCACTTCCTATCTCTCCACAGTATCCATGCTGAACTCCAATTAGCACTCCAAATCCCTCCCCAGCAGCATGGATCAGCGGGTTTGCTATGAGCTCTCACACGATCAACACGTCTACAAGAATCAAAAGATGTTAGAAGGGGAAGAAACACACTTCAAATGTTTGTAAGATCACTTCCCAGTAACACAGTAGAAGCTGACAATACAGGAGCTCCAGTGCTGCGTCTGCTGTGGAGTAAAAAGCTTTCAATCCACCAGGCACTCAGAAAGCAGGAATACCATCAGAAGGCATCCATCACTTTTGCAGACTGTAGGAAAACATGACACTGAACAAAGACGGGCTTTGGGCAAGAGCAACAGAACTCTTAACTCCTTATGGCTTAATGTGTATGGCATGAATAGGGAGTTAAATCACTGCCTCACTGCACCCAAGTAGGGCACTGCAAGAAGAGAGGGTATTATCTTTATTCCAAAGGTACAGAAAAAGTAGCAGAAGAATAACAGAATTCTTAAGGCTGGTCAAACTCAAGCACTCTGCACCTGCTTTTGGGCTATGCTGATGAGTCTTGTATAATACGGTACAAAGCATGGTTTGTGAAACCAAAGGAAACAGCAAAGAAAAAGCAACTGGAGAACAACTGAGAAAACCTCTAACAAATGGTTCTAAGATAGTGAAACTATCTTGTATGGACCTTGCTTAGTGCTCAAAAACTAAAATCAACACATTGACTTAAGTATGTGGAATTAACAGATGAAAGGGGGAAAACAAGGCAGAAAAGCAGGCTACTGCCTCCCTTTCCTCTCTCCTGCGCAGAGAACTTTTAGTCTAAGTAATAGCTGAAAAGAAGCATTCCAGAGCTCCCAGCCTCACATCAAGATGAGACTGGAACATCTACTAGCACCAAAAGAAGACAAACAAATGATATTACAAAATAATACATTAAAAACAGTGGCAGGATTTTCCTAGTTATAACATACTTGTCTTTACTGACTTCCCAGAGCTTCCTAAGACATTGTCTCCTCCATACATCTTTGCACCTAAAGGTCTTGATGACTTAAAAGAAGCTAGACAGATGACAAGGATGAAAGAGGGGAGATGAACTGTGTATCCTTGAAGATCACTGGATTCCAATGTTTGCAATCCAGATAACTGACAAAAACCTAAATTTTCCAAAGACAAACTGACTAGCAAGGGGGAAAAAATCCAATCCTGGCAGATAGGCAACAATATCCACAGTGCCATCAGCAAAATGAGACAATCATTTCCTCCCCATTTCCCAGATCTTTCTGTCCCAGAGCATTTTTTGGAGGCAAGGCAAATCTTTATTTTGACATCTCCAACTTTCAAACTATACCAGTGCTACTTAGTGGAGATTTTTGCATTTAGCAGCACAGTCAGGGAAAAAAAACCAACCATGATTTGCATGTGCTCATCTTGGCAGATGAAGAAAAAGCAAGTCAAAAGTAAGTGCAGCAAGATGATCCCAAATGCCAAGTCACCAGGCATTGTGTAGCATTAAAGCAGCACTTCACAGATCAAATTTAAGAGCACATTAAACATTTGGAAAGGATTTGGAAAACGGTCACATTGATTTAGGCATACAAATCCTCATGAGAACCAAAGGAGAACGTGTATCTGTGTACCTCCTGTCATATTACAACAAGATTCAAATACCTACAGAGGTCACTCAGCAACGGCGTGGATTTACAACAGCGTTGGAAAAAGCACCTAATCCCCCTGACAGTGAGAAATCATTCCGAGTGACCACACAGCTCAAAACAGGCTTAAACACCACTGAAAATCCAGTCTCTCCCTCATGCTCAACTGAGAAGCTATTCAAGATGTTACAGTTGTGTAAACCACAACTGTATGACTACTTTACAGAAAGGCTATTTTGACTTTTAACAGTGCCTCAGGAACATGATCCCCTTGGGGGAAATTTGCTGTCAGACTTTGACCAGGCAAGGGGACTTTCACAGGAACGATCTGGTTCTGACTTTATAAAGTCAGAAACCCACATGGCTGTCCAAGAGTGAAATCACCGTATCGACTAAAGCTGTGCACGATTCCTGGAGCTTCACCCTCATTATAAATAAACCAACTAAACTCACCACAACTAGAGAAACAAAACCTCTGTGGTCAAAATGGTTTCTCTTGAAATGCCTTCTGTCATGGCATGAATACCAGCTGTGATAAAATTTTATAGGCAAGCTGGAGTTAGAGAGACTTTTAAATAAGAGGAAAAAAAAAACCAAACCAAGCCCTACGCTCCTAAAACTCAGGACTCCACAGAAAGGAGTTAATTTTTTTTTTCCCCTACCAATTTCACTGGGAGCAGGTTGCTGTGCTCAGAAACACCGTCCCACATGATAAGGCAGCTTTCCAAACAGCTTTTTTCTTTCCCTGAAAATCCCCTAATTTCTCTAAAAAACAAAAAAATAAAAAAAATTCCTTTCCTGTTCCCTCACCACTCTCACCGTCAGAACCTATCCAGAAAAAAAAGCCATTTGTCAATTAATTCCAGTTCTTTAGGTTCAGGACTCTATTATGCTGCACAATTGTTCATGTGCATCTGCTTAACACAGAGGGAAAAAATGCTGCTAAATCAGAAAAAAACCAGTAGGCTGGGCAGGAGAAATGCCTTCTTCCATTGTGTGCACAGTGCATTTCTGCTGACTGTAAGCTCTCACACGGCAGGAAAAAGCCCAAATGCCATCCTTGCTCTTGCTATTGGCAGCTGTTCTCTTATCACCAAAGAGAATTTATCGCACCACTGACAGATGCTGAGATTCAGAAGCTGGAGCTGGAAGCCAAGGGATTGAATCAGAAAATAAAAATGCCAAAAAAAAAAAAAGAAAAAAGAAAAAAAGAAGGAAGAGCCCTACCAAAACAAGTCACTTGACTGCACACATCACACATACATCTCTCCACGGGGAGAGGAGAGGCAGCCTGAACCCCCACAGCAGATGTCAGGCTGTCTGTTTCAGGCACTCCTGGAAGCTGCTCAGGCTCTACGCTAAGGAACACACTACAGGAAACCACAGAGAACCTCACTGCACAAATCCTAGTGGAGACAGTGCCTGGAAGAAAGCTGCATCTGCAGGGAAGAGGGCCTTGAAATCAAGCTTGCTTAGGATTACGGTCACTTGAATTCTCAAACACAAGGTATTCATGTTCCTAATGCTCTCTCATGAAGGGAGTTTGTGGACTGGGGGTGTCCCGGGATTTCTGTGCTTCCACACATGCATTCTATCAAAGACTCTTCAACTTCCATGAAACTATGAACCTTATTTTCTTAAACACAAGTCCACTGCATACCAACATGAGGTAGTTAATTTCACAGATGCTCTGGCTACTTCCAAGAAAGGATGAGACAGGATCTCTCTGTTTTACATGACAAGGGGCTTTAAATCTCTCTGTCTCCCGATGTAACTGTCAGGAAGCAGGGACTTCTATACATTGCCCTTTGCAAGCCTTCTTTGCATACCGATACAGAACCACAAGTGCTTTATACACTTAAATAAATCCATGGTCTCTACAACCATAAACCAGTGTCTGTATTTTATTCACAGGCTATGCATGGAAACATACTCCTAAGCAGAGTATTTTGAACTATATCTCCTTCCTCCTGTCTCCAGGGAAGACACAATTGGTTTTAATCACAGACAAAATAAAACTGAGCTATACACTGACACAGCTGTAAGCACAAGTGATACCTTCAATCAACATTCCCACATATGTTTTCCTAACAAAGGCCAGACCGATAAAAGATTTCCCTCCTGAGCACTAAACTGTCTTTTTTGGAAAACTTGGAGCAAGCTGAATTGTCCCACGGCAGCAGATTCCAGCAGTGGGAAACGGAGTCCCAGGGCACCTCCCATTTGTTTGCTTGTGACGAACATTCCAAGAGCCGGGTCCCCACAGACAGAAAATGAGGAGGAAGTGTTCTGCCGGGCACTTCAGGAGAGGAGGATCAAACACCGCGCCACCTCAGGAACACCGGCACTGACCTGACACGCACTGCCACGGCCCTGTCGGAATGGGAAGCCCGTGAACTGGGAGATGGATAAAGAGGCAGGTGGCAGAGGCAGCTCCCGGTGGCCAGCATCGCAGTGCCAGGCTGACACCTGGAGGGAAAGCCGGGCAGGAGCGAGAGGAGCCGAGCAGAAGCCAGGCAGAAGCGGGGTCAAAGATCGTGTTCTGCCCGGGGTCCTCTGCCCCGCCGCCCGCGGCGACCAGCCCCTCTTCTCCAGCGGAGCACTTTCTGC
>NW_009916511.1:0-3537 GCF_000696875.1 Nestor notabilis | reverse complement strand
CCTGCACAGAGGTAAAGAGGAGGGGAGAAAAACTTTTCAATGCCTCCAAAAACAGCACCGACAATATTTTCACCCTTTCAGTTTCAAAATTGAACACACACACACCTCTTTTTTTTCTCCCATTTTGTCATGAACATTTGAGGTATTTTGTTTCAATAGTTCTTCCAAGTCACTTGCCCCCTGTTTCTTCCTGAAACAAACACAGCAGGATGGAGCAGTCCATAAAAAGCCCCTGTCAGTGTCACAGTTCAACTAGAGGTGCTGTCCTTCCTTAGGTTCTCCGCAAATAGCAGTTAACCAGCAGTTATGGGTTATGCTTCATGCCCCAATGTCCAGGCAGGCTGCTAAGCACAGAATGAAACCCCACAGGGCTTGGTTTGGGTTAACAAGAAACACTTCAACACACATCTGATCTCCTCTACCATCCCTTTGAAAGCCTTCCCTCCCTTCCTCTGCACAGGTGATTTAGTCCATTCAACAACAGAGTATGGAACCTCCCAGACACACCCGTCTTCACTCCCAGTTAACCTTATCTGCCAGTAAAATTAGGGATACAGTACAGGAATTAGGGCAAGCTACTTACTTACCCAGGAAGGTCAACTTAGGTCAAAGCTATCTTGCACAGATGGCTAATTTCAATCACTTACACATTCGACACAATTGTTCAATAAGCTCAAAATAAATAGTGAAAGTAATTAATTTAAAGCTGCCCTAATTGTTTCTCAATTTTCGCTATTAATTTAACCTATAACACTTCCCCTCTCAAAGCTTCAAAGTTTCAACTTCACAGCCAATTAAAGCTCCTATTATTAAAAAAAAAGTGCTGTCAGCTCTGATTCCTTCTGACTGAACTCTTTGAAGCTTGGGATTTCATCTAAATTGCACAGGGCTTAGAAACAAAGTGTTTTTTCCAGGTATAATGTTCTCAGTGAGCTAATGATTCAATGGACAATTAAGACTAATTAAGGTTTTAACTTGGTAGCAACTTTCTATGCTGTATTTGGTTCAAGGAAAGTGAGTCACCACTGGAGCGAGCACTGATGCTCTTCATTTGTCAGCGGGAGGTGGCAGGAGTGGGACTGCCCCCACTTGGGCTCACCACAGTGAGAGGCTCCTCAGGACGGGCAGGATTCACTCCCCTTTATTCATGTGGCAGCTATATTCTTGCTCCTGTAAATACATGTGTCTGCATAAACCTGGATTACCTACCTCATTCTCCCAGTGAGCACTGCAAAGAGAAAAGCCAGCGGGACACTTCTTAGGAAAAAGATTGCCACCACGCATACATCATTCCTCCTAGCTTGATCCCAGTTGTTTGGTTCAGGAATTTTAGCTGCCAAGTACACCAGGTTGACCAAACCAGGACAAACACAGAGCAAAAACATCAACAGACCATCATATTATTTCCCTACCAGACAACACCTTTGTGGCCTCTTAAGATTGCATTTCCAGGAATCCCTGGTATCTGAATTCTCCATCCTCCTGTGACCCTGTTATGTGTGGGACTTGCCGAGCCATCTCCTGAGCTTAGCTTTTCACAGCCCTGAAGCACTCTCTGAGGTGATTTATCACACTGGGCTTGCTGCTGCCAGCAGAAGGGCTATCCTGTGCTCCCTCCTAAATACAGCCGGGGGTCCCTCCCCTCCTCTCAGAACAACTACATATAAGGATCTTCTTTTGGAATGCATTTTCTCTAGGTATCTTTTTTTAATTATTCTTAATGCAAGCTCATGTGAAGGGAAAAAAACCCACAAACAAACAAAAAAGGAACCAACCAAAAACCAACCAGAAACAGAGAAACCACACAGAAAAGAAGACAGAAACTGAGCTAAATAGGAATGAACAGTTCAGAGACATGCTTCAGCTACAACCCAGAAAGGTGAGAACACAAGGAAGTTTCTTAAAGGTAGTCCTTGCTGAATTATTACTATTAACACAATTCCTCTGGGTAACTCTCCCAAGCCCTGCAGTATGTGCAGGAGAAAAACCATATGCAGCACACGCAACAGCTGAGGAGGAGCGAGAAGGCACGAGGTTCTGTCAGCAGGTCTGCAGGGGCAGGAATACAGCTTTCAGAACACTGACTTTGAGAGATCTCAGTGCATGATTGATTAGTAGATATATTCGAGAGGTGCTGTTGACCAAAACTAACTTAATTTGGGTAACCAAAGGGTATAACATGGGTATTAGGGGGTGAGGCAGCACAGCTGGTTGTAGTGAATACCTGCTCTTTACTGCCACTCTTGATCACCCTTAATCTTTTCCTTCACAATACAAATCTCCCTTCCATGGGAAAACATTTCATACTTGTCACAGTGTCTTGGAGAAATGGTCTCACATGTTGTTTAATGAGACAAAAGACCTTCAAAGAATTCTGCATGAGACATGGCTGAGGGGGAGGCACAGGTGGATGAGGATTACCATTCCAACTCTGAAAACTAGAGCCAGGCGACACCTAGTGAATCACTGCTTTCTGACTCTTTTTAAAATTAGGAAAGAAAAAACTTAAAAGCAACTGATAAACAACCCACAACTTTCTGTATTTAGGCCAAGCAAATCACAGAATCACAGAATGGTTTGGGTTGGAAGGGACCTTAAAGCTCATCCAGTTCCAACCCCCTCCCACGGGCAGGGAGCCCTTCCACTAGAGCAGGTTGCTCCAAGCTCTGTCCAACCTGGCCTTGAACACTGCCAGGGATGGGGTAGCCACAGCTTCTCTGGGCACCCTGTGCCAGTGACTCATTGGAAGAGTCTTCTTCACTACTAAGATTATTATTT
The DNA here is from genome assembly GCF_000696875.1 of Nestor notabilis. Classification (NCBI taxonomy): domain Eukaryota; kingdom Metazoa; phylum Chordata; class Aves; order Psittaciformes; family Psittacidae; genus Nestor; species Nestor notabilis. Next base: position 759 of record NW_009916511.1, on the reverse strand, counting down.
TTGGTACTTCATAGAGTGTACAGACAAAAAAACCAACCCCAAACCTAATAATTATCCTAATTAACCAGAGATTACCCTTGCAAGGCACAAGTACAATTCCCACAAGTGATGACAATCCTTAGCACTTTTATAACTTCACATCTCCACTTCTGGCCTGGACTTGAGAAAGGTTTGCAATGTTCAGGTCTACCTGAGAGAAACAGCTGATTCTCCAGAAGAAACATGTTTCTCCCAAAGCTTCTCAGAGATAAACACCACAGAATCATAGAATCAAGCAGGTTGGAAAAGGCCTTTAAGGTCATCAAGTCCAACCATTCCCCCAGCACTGCCAAGTCCCCACAAAACCATGTCACTGCTCACCTCATCTACATGGTTTGAGATGCCTGACCACCCTCTCGGTGAAGAAATTGTTTCTAATGGCCAGCCTAAACCTCCCCTGGTGCAGCTGGAGGCCGTTACCTCTTGTCCTATCACTTGTTACTCGGGAGAAGAGACCGACCCCACCTCACGACAACCTCCTTTCAGGTAGTTGTAGAGAGCGATAAGGTCCCCCCTTGAGCCTTCTCTTCTCCAGACTAGACAAAGCTCAGAGAGGACCTTTTAGACCATCTCCTTTAGACAACCTTCTCTCCCGTGACAGGACTGGCAGTAACGTACACCATCGTTCCCATACACCGCACACACTGAGAGCTGCAAATGCAGCATTACCTGTACCCACAATGACTACCAAGCAATGCTGCTACTTGCAGTACTTCCACT
>NW_009916510.1:0-6283 GCF_000696875.1 Nestor notabilis | reverse complement strand
ATATATATATATATATATATGAAGAACCAAAAGCTGCTCTCCCTTTTGCCCAGGCTGAATTTCTCCTCCAAGGAGGGCATGAAGCTGCCTTTGTCTGGAGAGAAAGATACGTGACCCAAGTGCCTATCTGAAGCAAGCACTTACAGTAGTTTGGCCACACACAGATAACAAGACACATTTGGCCATCAAAGCTTCAGCTTTCTGAGAACCATCAATAATGCTCAAGCATTTCCCTCTCCGGCAGAGAGCAAATGAACACCTCACACCCCACAGCTTCCAACCCTCTTAAAACCACACACTTTGTACTGAAACACTAAGACAAGAAATAAAGGAAGAGTTGGGCTTATCTCTGTGAAGCCAGGAAAGCAAGTGCCATGCTGCAGGTTATGTAGGCAGCACTAAATCAATGGATGATGCAGCAGCATGGAGGTAGCTGACGCTGGCACAGCTCCGTTTCAGATTAAAACCTTCATTTCTTGATATTTTCTTAAGATTAAAATATTATTAGTTCTCTGGACTACCTCATTCTGATACTTACACTCCTCAGACTTACGTCCCACCCCAGCCTACATTGCAGCACAGCTGTGACACTGTCTCACTACATGTGACTGGCAGCTGCAAAGATTCCAGTGCTCCAGCTGAAAAACACTTTCCACATTGAAGGCTCCTGAAACACAACATGGTCTTGAAAACCAGGCAGCCACACGTGGCTCCTATAGGCTTTTTCCTCCACTACAAAAGTGTGTTTTCTCCAAGACAGCTCAGACAAGATGCTGCCAGTTTAAAAAGACAAGAAATGCTGTCTGTAACCTCATAAGTGCAGAGCTTTCAGAAAGATTTAGATGTCAGCAGCCTGTTTTCTCAAGTTTATGATGATAGAAAGTTCTTAAATGCTCTAGTAAGTGGAGGCCTCTGGTGAGCACACATCCTGATGCAAACTAGCACCTACTATCTGGAACAAAATGCACATGGGAAGAGGAGGCAAAGAGGCTCAAAAGACCAATGTGGTGTCAAAGCAAAATGGGGAAATTAAGCAGCCCAAGACCTCTGGGCTCCTGAAAGCTCAGGATGATTCCTGTGATTTGTAAATGACACGAAGATGCTTGTGCCCAGGTGGTTCACAAAGTAAACCTGAAACCTGAGCTCCACTTTCTGAATTGAATTATGGAATATGATTGCCAGAAATAAATACACAGCTGGAATTTCGCTGTTGGGAATAGTCTCATTCTTCCTCCCAGAGGCTGCTTATTCCAAAATGTACATTTCCCACCTGGATTTGCTACTAGGAAATGTCAGTATTTACATCTCTAAAGGACAATATTGCATACCAAAGGCATCTGGTCCTGAGCAGACCAATATTATACCTATTTGTATAGGACAAATACCAGAGTAAGAAATTATATACTACTCAATTTGCAGGTTTTTAATCATATGATAGCTGCTTATCCACTGATTCTCCTTGGACATTAAACCTCTGAACCTTTGACTTGCTGTCAGCCCCTATCACGATTTAAAACTTTCTCATGACCAGACAACACCACAGGCTGATTCTGCTGGCAAAGTCCATCCTTTTCAACAATCTTTACAAGGTGCATTGGCACCCTGATGACTCAATGCATCTGTTCTTATCTAGATAGCAGGGTCTTGTCTTCAGATCCAAGCGTATCGTTGTAAAATGTTATGCAGCCCCATTACCTATTACACCACTGTGAATCACTTGTTCCCAAAATCTGCTTTTGTACAACACCCACTCCAGATGAATGAAGCAGTTGTAGAGCTGAATGAGCTCACAGCAGCTCTTTCCTGCTTCACCAACTCCAGCTACTAGAGATAAAATACCAAAGTGACGTGGGTTCTGGCAGGCACAACGCCTGCTCTCCTGCAGTAAGTGTGCTCTGTTCCAGAGGCCACTGCAGCAAGGGCTGCTTTGTCCCCACTGACAAACCCCTGCTGCCAAGTGCCAGCCTGCACCAGCTCACTGGTCACTCAGCTGCTAATGGACAGCATGTCATGCCCAAATCCTGCCTGCCTGACTCCGTGCTGTAATTAACTTCTCTCCTTACATCACATTCCTTTCAACTCCCCTGGGAAAATGGCCATGAAAAAGTACAGTGCTGCACGTCTTAGAGCACACACACCCCAAAAGCTCCAAAATCCATCTGATTAATGTACAGAAGTGTTTCACCAGAAAGGCAGCACTCACATCTGTGTACGCAGCAGACCTCAACATGTGTCTACTATGACAACACTTGCACCTATACTGTGATTTTTACCGATGTGCTTAAACTACCTGCTACTCTTCATTTCTTCTTAAACTATAAAATCTTCCCCAACAGAACTGGTCAGTGTGACACACTGAGAAGAATCCATAAGTACCCCAGCCAAAGACATTCTCATAGAATCCCAGCCTGGTTTGGGTTGAAGAGACCTCAAAGCTCCTGCAGCTCCAAACCCTGCCATGGGCAGGGACACCTTCCACTAGAGCAGGTTGCTCCAAGCCCCTGTGTCCAACCTGGCCTTGAACACTGCCAGGGATGGGGCAGCCACAGCTTCTCTGGGCACCCTGTGCCAGTGCCTCAGCACCCTCCCAGGGAAGAGCTTCTGCCTCAGAGCTCATCTCAGTCTCCCCTCTGGCAGGTTCAAGCCATTCCCCTTTGTCCTTTGTCCTTGTAGGAACAAAGCCCCTCTCCAGGTTTCCTGGAGCCCCTTTAGGCACTGGAGCTGCTCTAAGGTCTCTCTGGAGCCTTCTCTTCTCCAGGTTGAACATTTCAGTTAATTAGAATAGATCTTTAAGTTTTCAGACACTCCAAAATACATTATTGTCTGGAAATGGTATTTCTAAACTCTCACTCAAGTCCCAGGCTGTATTACTACTTCCCTTCTTTCTGCAAGGTTCCCTAATCAAATTATTGCTTAATAAACGCCTTAAAACCTATGTTTGTATATGTTTTTTTTCTTTCCCCTCTTTCTCTCAGTCAGAATTGTTGCACTTCACTCAATCTGGCCCTGGCAGTAGTAAAGTTAGTGTAATAAAAGCAAATAAATGCAGGATGACAGTCACCTAGTGGGGAAAAAATCCCTTCCTTTAAGTTATAAACTGCACAGATGTAAGTAACTGGGCACCCAAGTGTGTGAGAGCTGCTCCTGCTCTGGTGCTGTGCTTACCCTCCTTCGCTTTCCCCATCGTCTGTGTTGGCTGCTCCTGAGCTGGCTGTGAAATAAATGGAACTGGAGCACGTGGAATCACTTCTTTCTCTGGAAAAGGGAAATCGCCTCCGGCGAGATACCTTCTGGGTTTCTTCCAGGTGGGACCTTGAGGAAAGCAGAAAGAGAAACAAATAATCATTAGACACGCCATGACTGCTGCTTCACTTCCTTCTCCTCCCGAGCAGATTCTATCCAATTCACTTTATATCCAAATTCACAAGATGACTTACTCCTGCTTGCACAAACATCCTGCAACCACGCAGCAAGAGTCATATTCTACAGTGACACCAAATCTGAGCACAGACTTGGTCCAGATACATTCCATATATGCCATCCCCATACAGAGGGGAATCTACATACCTAAAGGGGCCGAGAAGAAAGCTAGAGAGGGGCTTTAGCCCAGAGGAGCTGTGGCTGCCCCATCCCTGGCAGTGTTCAAGGCCAGGTTGGACACAGGGGCTTGGAGCAACCTGCTCTAGTGGAAGGTGTCCCTGCCCGTGGCAGGGGTTGGAACCACTTTGTGATTCTATATCACACCCACTCCTCTGATTTCCAAAGTGAACAGACAAAGGAATCCCCAAACACCCTGCAGAACACAGCACCTTTTATTCTTTGTGCCCACTGACTGTACTTTTACCACACTTAGCAGCAGAGAGAAAACAGCAGTAGCAAGAGGCAAACATTTACAACACAAATAACCTTCCCAGTCCAAAACCTGAAGCAAGAGTCACTATGTTATACCCTGTAAGAAAAAAGCCAAGCCTGGCTGAACACACAAGTTTTATCCCATGAGTCTCACTGGAGGTCAACACATAATCCCAGCGGAAACTAGAGAGACACTTTCTCCCCTTTCAGCTTTCCAAGTTAACATACTCATGGCTGTTCTGCCACGCTGTGGAGTAAACCTGTGCACGAGCAGAGCAGGTCAGCAAGGGGCAGGGTCCACACCTGACTTCAGAGACGATTTCTGCAGCTAAGTTCTGCAGGCTGTTCCGTAGCTCCTCCACTTCTTTCCTCAGCTCTGAAAGGTTCCTCACCACGAAGTCAAGCTGCTCCAGCACATCCACCAGCTCATCGTGGACTGGGAGAGGCATGTACACAGCTCCATCGCCGGCCTCCACAGCACCCAGCACTCTGGGCATGACTGAAAGGAAACAGGAGAAGCTCAGCAGAGAGGAAAGGAAGGGATTTCACATGGGAAATGTTAGTACAGTTTGTCCTCGGAAGGTGGAGGAAGAGGCTTGGTCTCCAGCATCGCTGCCTGACCTGCAATGAGGTTTTGGGTTCTTGAGCTGGTTTGCAGCTCCCTTCCCTGACACGAGCACCTATGCACACTGAACAGATCTGCAGTAGCAACTAGGGGTGAGCAAAGCTCTTGTAACTACACATGCACAAAAACCGTCTTGTAAAACTTCAAGATGACCAAAATCCACAGAATTGACCATCACAAAGAATCTGCAGACGAAGAAACTACTTTTGGGTTGTTTTATTTCAAGTCCTTACTTCAAATTCCTTCCTTAGTTCCTATTCTCCACATCACTGCACTAACATCACACTGAAAAACCATGCTCTGCTTTTCTCCTGAACCACAAACAACTCAGGAGGCCACGAGTCAGGGAAGCAACCAGCCTGCCAGGTAACTGGGACAGCGACAAGGAAAACGGAAGCTAACTTGGGCCAAAAAAAGACCTACTCTTAAACCAAACAACTCTATTCTTATTCAAGGAAAAACCCTACAGGAACCCAAAGAGGAGACATCACACTTTAAAGGGCAGTTCAGTCATTAAAAGGTGGCATTGACTGCTTTTGAGTGCCTGGAAACTTCACCAGCCTGCCTGATCCTGAAACCTTGCAGAGTGTGATTAATAGTAAGTAAGAATGGATTCACATCTGGGGATTTTAAATAAGTTTTCTTGGAAGCTCATAAATATTATAGGTAAATACACTACCAGCTAAGTCAATTGTTTAAGAAAGAACACTCTTTTTATATTAAGAACAAGAAAAGAGAATCCCTCTCAAAAAAGCAGCCAGATGTGCAGACATCAAAGGTTTATCCTCCAGGGCGCCCTGTGTTAATGCATCTAACCTTAAAGATAAAACCCAGACTCTCTTCAGTCAACCTTAAGAGGTTCTAACCTTTCCCCTGCTCTTTCTTCCCACCTCAGGACACTGCTGTTGCTTTTCTCTCAAGAAGGGGCTGCACATGACCTCAGTGCTCTCTCCACCACCTGCCCTGCATGGGCAGGAGTTGTCTCTGCTCCTGTTCTCCCATCAGCAGAAGCCCGACGGATGCTCCCATCCTCCCAGTTCTGCTCAGGAGCTGCTGTTTCAGGGTGAAGCCCTATGGAACTGCACAAACCAATTCCTTCCAAGACGTCTGGTCAGCAGCCAGGGCCAGGTGGTCATTTCAGTCATAGTTACCAGCCTCTGGAAGCAGGACGGGTCAATCTGGTCTCCTGTGCAGCACCCACATGTGTTATAGTGGGAAAACATTAAGGTATGAGGATCAAAAACCTGGTTGTGCAAGACCACAGGTTAAAACACTGTGCACAAGCGACTCCTGCCCTAACGCAGTAGCAGAGAGAAACCTTCAGACAACCAGTAAGGATTTTCAAGTAATTCTTCCTAAAAGTGATGTTATTTTTGAACCCACCCCACTGCACCAGACACACTGCTAAAGGGGCACACCCGGTGCTTGTGCCTCATAGAATGGTTTAGGTTGGAAGGGACCTTAAAGCTCCTCCAGATCCACCCCCTGCCCCGGGCAGGGACAAACGTCCTCCATACCCCCCCCCGGCCCCGTGCAGGGACACCTTCCACTGGAGCAGGTTGCTCCCAGCCCCTGTGTCCAACCTGCCCTTGAACACTGCCAGGGATGGGGAACTACAGTGTCTCTGTTCCTGCCCAGTGCTGGTGCCACCAGCCTCAGTTCAGAGCCTGAGCATTCACCCGAGCAGAGCCAGCCCCGACTCCTGCTCCTGCGGGTAAAGAAACCCAGCGCTGGCTCCCGGGGCAGCGTTTTGCAGTTCTTAGAGCAGCTCTTGAGAATCATAGAATCGACCAGGTTGGAAAAGCC
>NW_009916509.1:1673-7826 GCF_000696875.1 Nestor notabilis | reverse complement strand
GATGTAACACTGCAGGGTGTCAGAAATAACGAGCGCTGGTCCTGGGGAACTTGCAGCCCAAATTTGAGCCCATCAGGCATGGAGGAATGAGGGATGGGCCAAGGGACATTAGGGACAGGGGTCTGTGACACCACTGGCCCAGGGGTAAAGGCTCTATAATGCATTCATCACCCCTGCAAGTGTCCAGTTCTGTCTGAAAAACACATCCTCAGCATCCTCCTGAGCACAGGTTTGGGAAATCACCCCTCTAACTCTGGTAAGAATTGCACAGGGCTCTTAAACAACTGGGCTTGTCTTTCTACTACCCAACACACTCCATCTTCTTACTGATAGCAAAGTGATCCAAGTGCAGGGGAGCTTCATCAGGTTAATTCTTTAAATCAGGTTAATTCTTTTACAGACTTGCCTGCATTTAACTATTGTATTTACAAGTGACCTGCTCTCACTATGCTGTGCTGCTTGGCAGCTAAAGTTGAAGGATTTGTTCCATGTAATAATCAATTCTATCCATTTGGGAAACTACCTCTTGCAATCAAGATTCCGGTATTTTTGCTAGGAAAAAGCATAGGAACTGCTCTTTCCCATGAGAAGGAAAGTGCCCTGTCAAATCTGGGCTGGTTAATAAAAGCTCCAGTTTGTCCTTGAGGAGGAGGAGGGATGAGTTACCATTTCCCTGACTGTCCACTATGCACTCCTCAGGAAACAAAACTCATCACCATATAGCACCTTCCAAGTCCACTCAGACCCCTTGACAGGACAGGTAGATACAGACTCCTGCAGAAGTTGCATAGTCACAGTGGCTCTGCCCTTGCTTGTGTATAGCCGCAAATCAGATGCCAGCTCTGCCAGTATCACCCTCCCCTCCCTTTCGTGGCTCTGTGGGATCCAGAGGGAGTTCTGGGGGGTTTCTGGTTTGTTTGGGTTTATTTCCTCTCGTGGTTTATTTTTTTTTTTTCAGCTTTATTGCTGAGCACTTCTCTGTATAAAATATTAATGAAACTTCTTTCCAAGGTGCTGGGTTCCCCCAGTGACACGCTCTGGCAGCCTGCAAAAATCAACAGGGAAGTTACATGAGGTTTGGCATCATCAGTGCAACTGTTGTGAAGGCTCAGTTAAGCCCTCCAGGACATGAACGCAGGCCAGCTTTTCTGGAAATAGCATGTTCCCAGACGGCATTATCAGGAGTGATTGATTTCCATGTTTACTAGTTTGTTTGTTATTTGATATTAGCTCAAGTTGGGCAGATAAGATGATTGCTTGAGACCTTCAGAGAAGCAAGACAGACCGTTGCTTTCTGCCTTTTGTTGTTTAGATCAGAAATGTTTCCTGGATCACTGCAAAGGGGAGAATTTGTTTCCCAGCTCACACAAAAGCTTGTCCAGGACCTACCTGCATGTACAATATTGGAGGATTTTGGAAGGTCATAACCGAAGACTACAGTGAAAGGAAGAAGATGAAAATCAGAATTGCAAACGCGGTTGTCATCTCTTACAATTCATATTTCTTTTGGTGCTTGCGCTAAAAAAAAAACAAGAAAAAAACACACCATGTTTTGCTCTGCACAAAGCCTCAATATGTGTCAGCAGTGTAAGATTAACTGTGATGCCTCATTAAAACAGGCAGTCACCAATTAAGATAATAAAAATTGTTATTTGAAATTCGTAAGAGGCTGAGAAGTTAAAGAGACACTTATCTTATCCAAGAGCTTAGCAGGCGTTCATTTGCAGATACTTAAAGGGGAAAAAAAATGGTGAAGATGCACTCTGGAACATCGCCCAGTAAAATCAGAGAGGAGCCTGCGAGCTCCTGTGATGCTTCATTGCTAAAGTGCCTGCTGCTAGCCAGCCCGTTTGCTTTTGCACTCCATCTGCCACGTCTTGTACATACTGAGATCCCGGCTCTGCTATCATCACTTCTGTTGACAGTTACCCTCAGGTGTCCCTAATGGCACTGGTCGGACCACCTGAACAGTGCAGGACCTGCACTGGTGCCTGGGTTTTCCTTGAGGCAGGGAGAGCAGCTCACTGACATCTAGTCAATGTGGCTCACTCTTCCCCCCATCATCCTCCAGAAGCTCTATGCAATACCATAATAATTGAAAAGGATAGTAGGAATAAGGATAATGAGAACAAGAAGGATAAGAATATGTTAAAGGAATTCTTATTAATTTTAATAAGAATAATAATTAGTTCAAGGGATTAATAGCAATTGTCCAGTCTGAAGTTTATTTCAAGTTTATTTTCACCATCTGAAAAGCTGACCGGTCTTCTTTGCCTGCTGCTACTAAGTGAATTAGCTCAGCGGAAAACATACATATGTTCAGGCATATAAATACACATGCAGATCCTGTGAGTATGTATGTGCATGTGAGTATGGTGGGTTAACCTTGTCCAGCTCAGAGAAACCCACCGAGATGCTTTCTCACTCCCTCTCCTCAGCAGGACAGGGGGAGAAAATGAGATAAAAAAAACCCCCTTGTGTGTCAAGTTGAAGACAGTTCAATTAAAAAAGAAAAAGCTGCATGTACAATCAAAGCAAAAAGAGGAATTCACTCCTTACTTCCCATCCACAGGCAGATCTCCAGCCACTCTGTGGGAAGCAGGGCCTCAGCGTGCATATCTGTGAAGACAAACGCCGTAACCACAAATGCCCCTCCCTTCCTGCTTCTTTCCCTGAGCATTATATGCTGAGCACAATGTCATGTGGTATGGAATATCCCCTCAGCCAGTTGGGGTCAGCTGTCCTGGCTGTGTCCCCACACAAACTCTTGCCCATTCCCAGCTTACTTGGTTTTGGGAATGCAGGGAAGACAGAGAGAAAGCCTAGACACCATGCAAGCACAGCTCAGCAGCGGTGCGTTACCAACACTGTTCTAGCCCCAAATGCAAAGCTGAGCACCATACAGGCTGTGATGGGGAGAGTTAACTTTGTAACTTCATCCCAGCCAGACCCAGCCCAATACATTTAGGTATCCCCCGACCACCCCATCCTATCTGCTTGCTATTCCTGAAATCTCCTCTTACCAACACTTATACTACATACTCGAACCTTCTTTACATCCAATATTAACCACTATACCCTGTTCCTTGACATATAGAGAGGTATTATTCTCTCATTCCAAAGGCCTCCCCCAAAAAAGTCAGTAAGAACAGTGAATGACCCAGGCCCCATCTGTGAAGATCATCACACAGGACAGGAGATGCAGCATGTGGGATTATTGGGTGCCAAGATCAGTTTGGGTTGGGTCATCACTGCACTCACCTGGTTCCTGGTGAAGTAAGCAGTCCAGCCTACTTCATCAGCTCATGTGGCTCCTGCTGCATCCCTTACCTAGAATTCAATTCACAGATTATTTTCCTCCCAAGATTAAATTCCCTTGAGATACACACTAGATATCTCCCCATCCTTCCACATTACCCACCAAGTACACCTGGACCCTTGAGTGAAGACAATCCCTTGAGTGGGTTTGCCTTTTTTCCAAGGGAGAAGCAACCCACAACAGCCCTTTCCAGCCACTTCCCTTATCTCCTCCCATAATACGCAGAGGCATTGCTTGGCCAGCAATGCCCAAATCAGCAGATCCTCTGCTAAATTTATAACCCAATGTTTTCATGCCCCAGCACCCAATTCTCTCAGCAGTCTTTAACAGTTCATTGTATCATTCAACCTTTCCAGAGGCTCGTGGGTGATAGGGAATGTGATACATCCCATCGATGCCATGTTTCTTGGCCTAGGAGTCTGTGAGTCTAATTTTGGAAATAAGCCCCATAGTCTGACTCAGTTCTTTCTGGGGTACCCTGTCACCACTGTTCCACATTCATGGGTGACCTGTTTGATGGCTTCAGTGGTCAGGTCCACCCCTTGATCACAAGCCCACATGTACGTTGCATCTCTTTCTAGCTGTGCCAGTGTTCATGAGCCCATTGAGCTATAAATAGCTCAATCTTACGCTACCAGTCCAGGCCCACATGAGCCACTTCAATTCTGGCAACCTGCGTACCTGCTCATTGTTCTGATGTTCTTCAGTGGCACAGTTCTTGGGTTTGTGAGCATCTACATGACACACCTTCATAACAATGTTTTCTACCCAGGCAGCAATGTCTTGCCACAATGCAGCAATCCGGATAGGTTTATCTCTGTGTTGCCTCCTCCATATTGCTGTAACCAGCCCTACAGGGCATTTGCCACCACTCAAGAGCCAGCATAGAGACAGCGTACTGGCCACTTTTCTCTTTCAGCAATCTCAAGTGCCAGCTGGATGGCTTTCACTTCTGCAAACTGACTTGACTCATCTTCTCCTGCAACAGCTTCAACAGCTTGTGGTGTGGGACTCCACAGCTTTCCACTTCCGATGGTTTCTTACAACACAACAGGATCTGTTGGTAAATAGAGCACACTACCTTTCACTTTCCGATAGCTCATGTGGTGGTGCTTCTTGGGCAGGAGTCACCTCCTTGGGCAATGCTCCACAATATCTGCCTTCTGGGCAGTCCACCGTTTCTTCCAGTATTCCTGGGTAGTTTGAGTTCCCCATTCAAACCTGTTGTATGATCAGTGCTACCCACTATCTGCACGTAGTGAAGGTTGCTAGATGAGTAGAGGAGATGCTTCCTCTGAACATCCAGCCCTGCACATGTAAAGTGCCTAGAGGACTTGTGCTTCTGACCTGTTTCCTTGCCACCTCACCAACAGTTTCCTTTCAACACCAGACCAGAAATAGTTTCTATGCACATGACAAATAAATGATGACACGAATCAAGCACCTTATACTAGGATGTGCAAGGACTCTGGAGCCCATGCAACAAAGGTGGCAACATCAATCCTGGAGTGGAAGGCGGAAGTGCAATCCCTCACCTCTCCTCAGGACAGCCCTCCTGGCAGAGGATCCCATGCCAGGCCCAAGTGCATGGCTCCTGCTTTTATCAGAACATTCCCAGGTGCTGCTAAACACAGAGATAAGTGATGCAGCAAAGAGGACCTAAAAGCAGTTGCTGATGAGCTCTAGGCTCTGTCACACTGTAAATCAAGTGAGCTCTGTGACCATGCAGAAGCATGCCAATTATCAGCTACCACAGCTATAGTATGCCCAGATCAAAACTGTTGTTATCTTGTGCCCCACACTGGACAGCAATAAAAAGGACTGATGGGCTAACCCTGGCCAGCTACCACCCAGATGCTTTCTGGCTCCCCTTCCTTAGCAGGACAGAGGGAGAAAATAAGATGAAATAAACCCTCATGGGTCCATATAATGACAGTTTAGTAAGAAAAACAAAAGCTGTGTGTGCGAGCAAAGCAAGAAGAGGAATTCATTCCATGTTTCCCATCAGCAGGCAGATGTCCAGCCACTCTGTGAGAAGTAGGACCTCAGCATGCGTAACAGAGGCTTGGGAAGACAAACACCATAATCCTTCTTCCCCTGAGCTTTTATCAAAAGATAAAAGGCTCTCGTTCGTGTGCTGTTTGCTGTGTGAAGCTCCATGGATCACATCAGAGGGCTGGCAAGTGTGATCTGCTGAGCCCTTGGCAGGAACCCCACAGCGAAGGAGTGTCCTACTTCATGTGTGTGTGTTGGGGTGTGCCTGTGCAGCCCAGTGGGTCTCTGCCTGGGAAGAGATTCAGCAACAAACAGCAACTGACTGTACTGGGCCACATGAACTCCTTGCACCTTGGAGAGATGCTGCCTGCAGTGCTGGTTGCCAGCAGAGTGCAGCGCGGGTGAGGAAACCTGCGCCCGGGTTGGTTTGTTCAGTCATCCACTTGTTCTGAGGGACTCTCCTGGGGTTTATTTCCAAGCCTGGAGCTCACGTCATCCCCAGATGGACATTTTGTTTGTGTTAGCTAAGAAGGTGGGGGTATGTTATGGACCATACCCTGAGATGCTGGCTGTAGCCAGGCACTGCAAATGCTGTGAACCTGCATATGCCAGGATGTTTCACAACAACTGATCAGGAGCTAAATACTGAAGAGTTTGTATGCTTTGAAAAAGAGGCACATCTGCATCCTTGTCCTGTCCCCAGCCCGAGCTGGCAAGACCTGCTTGCAAAAGAGCCCATGGTCTGGAGGGAAACAGGCATCAGGTGGCATGGGATGAGGCAGTATTTGTCCCTGTAGGCCAAACAGCACCAGAATTATTGCTGGTGGGTCCCGAGCAGT
>NW_009916509.1:707-1642 GCF_000696875.1 Nestor notabilis | reverse complement strand
GGAATGCATTCCTTCTGGAAATATTGCTGCAAGTACATAGCATAATGCATAGATGAATGTTTACTGAGCCCTCCCTCCAGGTCTCCATAAGGAGAATGTGTTAGTGGTTTATGCAGGCAGCTACTTATCAGGGACTGAGGCAGGAGCGGTGTCGGGGTCTATGCCAGAGGTGCTGGAGGAGATGAATCACCAGCAGCAGCTCTGGGACTACAGGCTAAATGAGTTTAATGCAGTGTGCAAACAGAACAAGGCTGCTCCCTACACAGGGTTTGCTAATGAGCCCACAGTAATCTCTGATTTTTGGGGCACTGCATGCATTTTTCAGGGGGCTGTTGAGCATTTCATTTGGTTTTATACAGCCTGCTGTGTACTACTTGCCATATGTGCATTCAATTTCTGATGTGAAGCCGTAGCAAAAAGGGGGTGTCTTGTCATTTCCAGTGAGCTGTGGGACTGTGTTTCCACATGGACAATGTCCCTGGACATCTTTTTAAAACAGCCAGAAACTTAAGCTCTTTTGAAAATTTCCCCAGGTTTTTTGGAGCCCACATGGGATACAAACTTTTCAGAAGATCTGCTCCAGAGAATAACTTCTGTTTCCAGCAGTTTGATTCTGCCACATCCTTTTCCCCCCTGAAAATTGCAGGAAGATTTCTATGAGAACCACAAAACACAAAGCAGAAGTCTGGCATCCTGCCTATCTGTGTGCTAAAGCCTTTGCTTCACTCTCACAAAGTGTGCTGGAGTTGTGCTGCACAATTTCTCCCTCCTCCCAGCCAAGGCACCTCCTGATGGTGCTGCAAAGCTAAACCACCAAATTCTGGCAAGGAGGTGACTAGGGTTACTTACTGGGATATCTGCAGAGATGGTTGATTATAGGCAGGGAAATATATTTTTCCTCCAATCTCATTCAAAGGACAGGCTGCAATAGTTCT
>NW_009916509.1:0-677 GCF_000696875.1 Nestor notabilis | reverse complement strand
TTTGAAAGGGTTCGGCACAGGGCTGATACACGGTGTGAAAATACTTGGCAGCTGCAGTTAGAAAGACCAGAAACCAGCATCTTAGTGTGGACATGTCAGGGACATTGTACTAGATGATCTTTAAAGATCCCTTCCAGCCTAAACAATTCTGGGTCTGTGATCTTAGTGCAGGCTGTGTAGGGTGACCCTAAGTGTTGGCTCCTTATCTTATGAGTAGATTTTGCAAAAGGGTGACGCCTCTGTGGTTTAGCACAGGAGGGCAGTCCAGCCGGGTGTCACCAGCCCAGGGTGGGCAATGGGTGACCAGTGTCTATGCGTTTCTGAGCCGCATTGCTGTGGGCTGTCCTGCCCTCTAGTGTCTCCCTCTGCCTCCTCTCTGCTCCCCCTTGCACTCACGCTCACACTCAAAGGGTGCTGATGTGGCTCTGAGCTGGCACCAGGAGCTGGAAACCCCCGGGCCTCCCTTGTGCCCCCGTGGTACAGATACAAACGAGGGGGGAGGGCACCAGGAGAAGCCCTGTGGGGAGGTGGAAGGATTCTTATCAAACCCACAGGAGTGGGTGGGTTCTTACCAAACACTAACCCAAAACTGTTCCCTTCCAACTGACACATCCAGGACTGCATTTTCCTTCAATGCTCAAAAAACCTGCACATCTGCTGGTGCTGAGGTCAGGTGC
>NW_009916508.1:0-41286 GCF_000696875.1 Nestor notabilis | reverse complement strand
AGCAAAATTAAGCCAACTAAACTAAAGCCAAGATACACTGTCAAGGATAAACTCCTTCTCCAGTTACAAAATTACCTGCATGCAGTGAAATGGTAAAAATAGATACAGAAGCAGATACATTTTGATCTTGATAGTTTCTTGTTACTTGAATTATTTCAATTGAGTTTAGCAATTTGGACTGTGAAGAATTACAAAATCAGTTTAATTACCTAGAAACAAACTTTAGAGAGATGGATACCTTTTGAGCCATCTAACCAGATAATGACTTCTCTGCATATACTCTATGAAAAACATTAAAAATAACATATTTGTTAAATAATTTAACCTTATATTAGGGTCATTTTTGAAAGAAAATTTGGTTTAGTAAGTCAAAGAATATTTTACTTTGTTTTTCACCTGTAGAACCTGCTTAAAATTAAGTATTAAGGCTGAAGAGTATATAAACTAGCTTAAATTAGTCACTATATATATGTATCTGCCTATCCTTCTGTGATCTTCTCTCAGAGTTCTGAGAGGCCCCAACCTAATGATTCTTTTTTTTTTCAAGTACTCAGCCTTTTTGAGGAGTAGAAGATTAATATTCTTAAGTAGAGAGAGGGCAATTTTCAAAATCAGATGATACACACACTAAGTAGAAAGTCATATCCAAGAGCTGTGTTCTCTTTGCAGAGGAGCCATCTATCACCAGCCTCTGACCTGATGCCTGGATAAAGCCTTTTCATTCTTAAAGTGTGTCCTGCTCCAAGTCTTAGAGATATGTGAAGGTAGATCACTAACACCTTAGTCACAAGGAAAATTAATTTTAACATTACCTCAAAGTGCCAACAGGTCAGGTTCTTCAAACCATGATTCTGAAAGATCCTGCACCCTGTATAATCTCTTCTGAGTGCCATTGCATTGAAGACACCATACCAAGTTACAATCCTTTCCTGATACCTTCTAGAAGTCAACTCCCTTTTCTTTCATACTTTTGCTATGACTTTTTTATTTTTGAGACACTGTGTCCTTGCCAAAAACTTAATAGCAGTTGGTATGTGCCATTCAGCTTCAAGGAGGTGACTAACATACTGTTCTCAAATTCCTTCTCCTGGGAGGAAGTGCTCAGTTTTCTTGCTGGCAGTAAGAAATGGGACCAGACTCCTTTGTACTGTACACATCAATATCAAGATGAAGGTTTTGATACTGTGGAAGACAGTTCCAGTCTATCCATTTACTCTTCCCATCCTCTACAAAGCAAGATAGGCTGTAATTTCAGAAAAATGGAGCCTGGAAAAAAGTCTGCTTTTAGTCCTTGGAGCCCTCAAGCTGCCCTTCCTATATTATGCTCCTTGACATATGTAATGTTCTGACTTGTCATGGAGTTGGTCCTTATTCACCCCTGGATAAAGGAGTTTAGAGCAACTTTCTTCTCAGAAAAGAGAAGTGGCTAGACCCTGACACCAGGCTTCAGAGGTGAATAACTTGACTTTTTTCAAACAAAAAGTAGGAACAGTACCAGTAATGCCAGGGTTCACAGCAGAAATGTGTAGATGTGCTCGTGTAGATATTTGGTTCTTAGGAGATTGAACTGTTAAGTCCCAACTCTTCAGCACTCTGTAGCTCAGAAGCAGCTTATAGAAGTCCTAACTGTCCAATATTGTTCATATATTGTTCAATTATCTTTTTGGAATCTGAATACTCTTCCATGTGAGTCCTGCCTCTCACAAGATGGTTTCAGCATCTGGGTGTGGATTCTTAACACTAATTTTCTCCCTTACTGCTCAAATAATGTAATGTGTGTCCACTATCTTGAGAGATTTGACTATTTGCGACTTACCTGATATGCAAAGCTAAACTGCACACACAGGGTGTCTCCACTTTGCATTCAGCATCTGAGTTGGCAGTAGCAAATGTTTCTTTCTTTGGTTAGGAAGTTCAGTGAATACGAATTCAGAGGCTGTGATGCCCTGCCCACTTAAAGCATCATTTCACCTGTGTATTGCTCTGGGGAACATCTGATTTGTAGTCCCATTGCTTGTGTTCTTCCAAGTGTTGACAAAACTGGAAAACAACTTCAGTAACTCTCTAAATCTTGCATGCAGGTGATTCCCTTAGCTTCAGTTTACTTATTTACTTAGCTAAAACTAGATATTTGATGATGACCCTGTAAGTTTTTGTTAATTTGTTGGGTTTGCTTTCTGAAAGAGTTGAAGTTATTCATCATAACAGTAGCATTGTTAAATGAGGACCATGGGTTTGGGCTTACAACAATATGTTTTTTTATGGAAGATATAAATTTTAATTAAAATATAGATATATTCAATCACAATATATAATGATTTTATTATTTTCTATTAAAGAATTTAGAACCTGTTGGCAAATGAAACAAGTCTAATTATACAGCAGGTAAAATAGTAATAAATTCAGTACAAATTGCTGCAGTAATGCCAAATCAGAAAATTATGGCAAAAGATTTTTCTTAGTGAAATTAACTATTCTGCAAGGCACATTTTTAATCTTGGTAATATCAAAATTAAGCAATTTAAGCATGCATAAATACTATGCCAAATTCTGTTTTCAGCTGTCATTGTCTTAGTTTAGGAATAATCTCATTTCTATCAGAAACATGCCTGTAATCATGTGTTAAAATAAAACCAAATACACAAGGTGGCTACATCTCAGCAAAGTGGGATAGCCTAGAAAAATTTGCATATATTTGTAATAGTATAAAGAGTACAACAGTGATTAACAGGTTAAATATTATACAACTAAACCTATGTAGGTATTACAGGAACAGATTCCTGTAAAAGTTAAAAAAATCACAGATGACAAGACATCAAACAAATTAAATTTTTGGAAGTAAATCATGTACTTTTGTAAACCATAAAAGCTGAACTCAACACACGTAACCTTAGAATCCTGATGTAACATTTATTGTTCCTTATTTTTATTCATCAGGCTTCATTTCATTAAGATAGTAAGCTAACAATGAAGTGCTGAGTGGTCATAATCGGAGAAGCATGTAGAGGGTCAGACCAAGTGTGACCTCACCTGAGCTAAATAAGCATTGAGAAATGAACTAATGTTCTTCACCACTGAAACATAACTACCAGTATGTTATTACAGCATTCATATCATTGTACGATGTTTAATTTAAAAGAATCCTATGTATAATAATCTGTTCATTAACATCTAGCTACACAAGGCCACAGAGACCAAATACTTAAATAGTTCTGCTAACTGTGAAGTGAGTTAAAGGGGTCTTTCCTCCTTTATATTGGGTTTTTTATCTGACTAGCTCTGATGAGTAGATCACAAACTCCTTTCCAGAAATGCTGAGGTTTCAGACCTCCTTATTCAGATCTCTCGGTAACATTATTTTATTTGTTTATCAAGGTAATTGCTTTCTCACAGGAAACACTGTATAATTATAATTCCTTGGAATGAACTACAGAAAAAATTATGAAATGCTAAATAAACTCCAAAGATTTTTTTTAAAGAATTTTTATTTAGTGGAAAAAAAAACAAACAAAAAAAAAAAAACAAAAAAAAAAAAACAAACCCTGTTCTTGATAAAACATCTGACAGGCTTTTTGAGGGTTTTTTGTTTTATTTTGTTTTTTTCTGTGGTCACACTTGAAGGCTGCATGCAGTTCTGCTCCCTCTCTTTGCAAAGCAACACTCTGACCATATATCCATGGGGATGGGCTTTCCTCTGTGCACTGTTTCATCAGGGGATGCTCTTGTCTTTCTGCCGTCATCTTCCTTATGCACCATGCAACCTGCCTACCCAGCCTTTTTGGCAATTTGTGCTCTGCTTTGCCCTAAGCCAGCTCTGGTCCAAAAGTGTTGTGCTGAGGTTAATATATTAAGCCCTTTTTGAGCTGGAGCTGCTTCTGTCCACCCCAGCAAGATCGCCTGAAAGGCTTGCAGACAGCCTGGCAGTTTGTCAGCATGCAAGGCTGGAGTGTAAACTTCATTTAGCTATTTCAAGACCCTGTTGGAGGGGAGGAGAAATCAAAATTTGGGCTGTAATGATTATTCATGTTCAGCTCTTAATCAAGTTAACACTGATCTTTCCATAACTCGTCTACATTAATTGTGATGAGGTTGGTCAGCAGTAGAGAGTGTGTTCAGAACAAGGTAAACTTCACATCTTCCTGCTTGGAACAGGGCAGGGTATCATAGAGAGTTGTAAAACCAGGACTAGCATGAAGAATGGGAGTGTGAAACAATGTAATAACTGTTTTTCAAAATAGAGGGACTTGAATCAGCCAATGGAATTAATGGATTTTAAAAAAACCCACTTTTTCACACAATGTACCATTATGTTGTGAATTCATTCCCCATGGAACCTTGTGAGGGCTAGAAGTATAAATGGGTATCTAAAACAACTCTGTGAATTCATAAAGAACTGCTCAATTAGTGACTGAAAAACCCATCTGGTCTGGATGCAGACTCAAAAGGCTCATGTCTGACTAACAGGAGGATATACATAGGCCTTATTTTAAAAAATAATCTCAAAACATATTCATCTGGCTACTTCTGGAGGAGAAGATGTAGGCTCAGCAGACCGCTGTCTCAGTATTGTAGTTGCTCTTGTGCATCCTAAGTCCCCTTCTGCTCTGGCCTCTGACAGCACTGTCCCTGAATGTGTCTGTTTACTGCTAATAGGGACCCAGATGAATATCCCACAGCAGAGAATAACATGTAGAGCTAGACCTGCCTGCCAGGCTTTGAGAGGTGCAATAAAAACAGAGCCTGGCTGGCCACTCAGTTTTTTAGCCTTTTAATCTGAATCTTGGAAAAAGAAAGGGTAAACAATAATAACAAAGCATATGGTTAAACTGAGAGACATGTGGACTTAGAATGGTATCCTTTAAGATTTCTAAAGGGAAGCTTGAAGTAAATTGTGATAGCTCTTTCATATATTAACATAAAATTCTAATGAGAAAAAGCTATTATATACCACCAGCTTGGTCTCAGTTCTCCCTACTTACACTACTATGGAATGGGATAAAATTGGTAAAACTGTGTAATTTATTAATATCAGATTTCATTTGTATATTCAAGGTCTAGATATTGAAAACTAGTATATTCAAGGTATACCTTGCCTTGATTTCAAAGCATGCATTGGTGCTTTTGATATCAGTAGACACCTTCATTTGTAGATACCTTGAAAAAATGGCATCATGACACATTTTCAAGTGAAGATTTCTTCTGGGGAATTTATCTTCTTTACTGCACATTATTTCTTTTAGATTGTATAATGTATGAAGTGTCTAGAAATATGTTGCATACATTATGAAAACATAATCAATGTTAGCTCTGTAAGCTAACATCCAAGGGCTTGCCCTGGATGCCAGGCTACCACCCATGCTGAACGGTGTCATTTTCCACTTCTGACAAGCTGGGCCACTGAAGAGGGAAAGAACTGAAAAATCTTTCTAAGTATACCAGAAGACACAGGCTGCTATAGTCTAGTGTTTCAGGCAGTTGGTTGGGCAATGTGGGTCTTTGGACTTGAGCCACAGTGCACAGGATTCTTTGTGTTTTCTATTTCTGGAATTTTTATGCATTTTATTTTAAAACAGTGATTGGATAAAGGCCTCGCAAAGTTTCTTAGATATTCGATGCAAACATGAAATTGAAATTTGGAAATACATATATAAAAAGAAATAGAATTATTCTTTTATTGTAATGCCCAATACTTGAAAACTATGTGAAATGCTGTCTCACTGTCAAAATCAAGTTTACTGCACAGAAATATGTTTTCATTTGATTTTCTGCTTTACTAATCCTTAATTATTAAGTTGCAGAGTATGGCACTTATGATAAACTGTGAAGTCATATGTCTCTTGAAATAAGATCTACAGTCCTCATTTTGCTGCAACATGAGTCCTTGATCAGTAGTGGATATAGGGACCATGCTAGGTAGAGAGAATGATGACAAACACATAGAAAGTTTGCTCTTTCAATGTATATAATTATAGTGATGTCAGAGCAACAAAATAGTGGTGGGGCCCCATGTCCTGTAGGTACATGTATGCCTTTGTTTATGATTTCAGGAAAAATGAAGCTTATCTTCATTCTGGTCTCAGTCTTTCCAGCTGTTGACCACCTGGATATAAATCAATGCAACTGTCTGATATTGCATATACTTACATATTTGTGTAAGACCACATTATGCATGTATCAAGATCTATTAGATTTAGTGTAGTGCATGCTTACTTATCGATGTATTTACTTAGCTCTTGCAGAGAAAGTGAGACCACAATTCAAACACAGAAAGTGAAGTTCTTTATGTTTTACATTTTAATAACATGGGCTTGGACTTGTGATAGTTGAATAGTTCTGAATAAAAGCAGAATAAAAGGTGAGCCCATAAAGAAAAGGTCTGAGACATTAAAAGACATACTTGTAAGAAAGAGGATACTCTTGAAGGAAAAATGGTATTACATTGAGAAAGATCAGGCACCTTTGAGAGAAAGAAAAGCTTAATGCTATGGAAGACAACAAACTAAAAATATTAGAAAAACTATTAAAGGGAAAAGTCTTCTAAAGGTAGCAAAGAAAACACTGAACAGCTCCTCTTTTTTCTTTTTTTTTCCTTTCCATCCCCCTCCCCCCCCAACTTTAATACTATTTAGGCAAATAAAAGGAGTTCAGAAACCAAAGCCGACACCTACTACCCTTTCACACTATCCTATTTGAAAAAAGGACGTGGGAATGAAGATGAAGTTGAAGACCAAAGAAAATTAGAACAGTAAAAGAGGCTAATAGAGAAGAGAACATACATAAAATGGAATACTGCTAAGAGGGTTTGGTTTTTGTTTTTTTCTTTTTCCTTTTATACGAGAAGAGTATTTGATTTTTAAATAGGCATTATAACTGTCAGTAAGAGCAGTGGTGAGCTTAATAACTGAGCTTCTTCATTGTTTTAAAAGGACATTGAAAGCAATTCCTTTCCTTGACTCACTACTTCCATGGATTACAACTCTGTACACAGAAATACATACATGGACTACAGATGATTGCTTGTTCATTGAATGAAGACAAGATTAAGAAAAAGTTCATGGCTCAGATTATGTTATAGGAGAGAAACAGGGAGACAGCAAGCATCAGCTCTAGCTGATCCAGTGGAGGTTTTCTGACCCTTCTGTATGTTGCCTCAGGAAGCTGAAATGTAGGGGTTTATACAAACAGAAACAGGTAAAGCTGAGCTTGGACTATTAATTGTTCAAAGGCTTCCAGTCAGATCATTCTTGAATGAATGCTTAAATTGAAGTATGTTTAGAACTAAGATCCTGGGGAGAAAAGAGCAGAGCAAGGGATTACTGGGAAAACAGGCAGAAATGAGGAGTGCAAGGAGAAGGAAGCTATCACTTGCCACTTCAGGGAGTTTGTTGGAATTGGAGAATACAAGCAAAATGTAGGGCAGTCCTAAATATATCTTCCTGAAAACGCACAATAAGCTGTCAAGGCTTAATTTCTGGACTTTACGTTTCAATGTGTGGGTTAGTGAAATCACACACTCTCTGGTATTAGTTCTCAGTGCATGAAAAGGTTTGGTTCTTTATGGCAGGTTAACATATATGAACAACGGAGTTGAGAAAGAAGGATAAGTGTAGGTCCCTAATGGTTTCATAAACTTTATTATAGATCCAGCATCTTGACTGTTTAGTAATGAACACTTTGCACCAGGATTACTGCTTAATTGCATTATGGTTTTGTCAAGGGCTGGTTTAGAAATGCCCCCATATTTTTCCTGAGACAGTTTCATCAATTTGCTGAAAAGATATCTCCACAGTTTGTAGCTGCTTTTTTGACTGTTTACCTTTCCCTCACCTTTACTTCCCTGACTGAAGCCACCACTTTGCATTTACTCTTAGTGAAAGCATTGTTGTATTTTTCAGATGAAAAATTTAGATTTCTTACCAAAAATCCTGTTTTTCTTCTAGAATATATTTTGATGAAAAAGCATTGATCAGCTTTAGGTTTTATGTCTGTCTTTAAAGCACTCAGTATTGATTGGCTACTGGTGCATGCCTCATACTTGGCTCTGTAAAGGAGTATCTATAGATAAAAATTGTGTTCTTTCATAATGGAAAGGTTCTCTAACACCAGTCAAATTTCAGATGAAACTTTTGCAATTCCTTTTGGGGACTAAAATAAGAATTTGATTCTTGGACAGAGGGAGAAAGCAAGTATGCCAGGCTCAAAAAGCAGTCTTTTTAGCAGGGAAGAGAAAAAGTTGTCTTCAGTCTTACTAGAACTACAGTTATTTCTCCTTTCCTCACTAAAATATTGCTAGTAAATCTAGGATCACTCTACCGGACATGCACAACTACATCCACTATATAGAAGATCCTTTGCCAGTGATTTGTTCTGTTTTGATAAGGTTAAGGTTACTTAGAGACAAGAGAGTAGAGGAAATTATTACCAAAATCTGCAAGAAGCTCAGCATTTCTCACCATACTGTTTTTCCCCCTCTTCTAGGAAATGTAGTAGCAATGGGAGGTGTTGATCTAGCTCTTGACACAACTTTTAGTTTGCTGTTATACTAAATGTTGTGGGTTTCTTAATATGTGTTGGTTTATTCCTTCCATACCCCAGGTTATGTGGTTTCTTTTGACAACGAAGCACTTCAACTGGTCTGAACTTTGAGATGTGTCAAAACACAAAGCCTGTGGGACCTTTTGCATGTTTATGTTGCTCTTGCAAACATGCATGATGCCAGCTGTGCAAAATGTCCCCTTCTGCCTGAGACTGGGCAGGAAACTGCACCCTGTCTTCCTATGCTTGGCCATGCTAATCCATGTTTGTGATTGCCATGTGTGGTTGCTACCATGTAGTGCACTGAAAAATCAAATCCCTAGCCAACTCAGTAGTCTTAAACAGAGAAATGGAAGTTTTCAGAGAGGTCTCTGGGCTTACTGAAATACAAACTAGGAATACTAGGTCCAGTGTTAATAAAAGACATGTCTATCCCATATCAGCTTCCTGGATTTTGCATGAGCAGTCTTCCACAAATCTGAAGAACCAAGCCAAACAAAAAAACTCTAGTTCTGTTAAATAGATTCTGAGATACCACAGGTTAGAATACAGGTTATGTATTTTCATGTTCTGTGAAGCCCAGCAAGGAACTGTGGCCTTCACTGTGGTGCTTTGTAGTTCTGTTACTCATGGATGCCTCTTCCCCTGCTGATAAGGTTGACCAGTCCTCTGCTCTGTAAAACTAGTCTGTGTGGTTTCTTGCTTGGTGGATTCACCAGCTGAACAATGCAGGTGAAGCTCAGACTTGTTGATATCTTTTTAGTCTCTTACCTTTCGCACATAATGTGTGTTTTCTTTCTGACTTACACTGTGCAGTCTACTGTAGCTCCCAGCCTCTTCCTGTATTCCATGTTAGGCAACAGTAAGCCATGTCCTCCTCCACAGCACTACCCTTTAGAGTCATGCCTCGATAAGCATGGAAATTTTAGCTAGCTGAAGTTTTCTTTATTAATGGAATAATAGGTATCCTGGAGTGTCTTGTTACTGTCAGTGAATGGATTAATCATTTTTACTAATGATTTTCTCTAATATATCTATTAGAGAATTATTTTCTCTAAAAATGTTTGTGTGAAAAGGTGTGCAGGTAAGCTTCCCAGTGTGAAATAAAACGGCAAGAAATAACACTAAGAAAGAGTTAAATTCTTCTCTTGATCATTTGAAATTTGCATGTCACCATTTTATTTGTGACCCTTGCTCTTCTTTTTCTTTTATATTCTGTGAATGATTTGTATTTTTCCCTCGCTGCTGCCAAGAATTCATCTGGTTAGTGCCAGTTCCTAAACTAACAGCCAGTTTCAACTTCCTTTCTCTCATATATAAAATAAACCTGGGCTATTAAATATCCCTGTTTAGTTTCTCACTCCAGAAAGTGGGTAAAAATAGCTAAACAGGGCTCATGCAGCTACTAAGGAAGCAGGCTGGGACTTTGAGGCTGTAGTCAGTTTAAATTGCTTCTTTGTCATAGTCTAACCTGTACTTATCCACTGCTTATCTTAACTTCCTGTTCCTTTCAGAATACCTTAATATTTTTACCCTTTAAGCTTTCACTTTCCTTCACAATCAGTTATGAAAAGGGAGTGTGCATAGAGGTTTTTTACACTGACATGGTATATTTGTTTGTGGCACACTATATTAAGTGTATTAAAATGTGCCATCTACTTATTAATATTGCAGTTTCATGAAGTTAGTGTCCCAGGAACAACTGCTGAAAAAAGAAGCTGGTTGGTTGAGAACTAGGCTTGTATTGTGTAATAATTAGACAGTCATTTATCCTGGAGGTTATTAATTTTGCCTGTGCATATGGAGGAACTTCATGGGTTTTAATCTAAGGCTTCTTTCACTTGAAATATCTTAAAATTTGAACAAAAATAGAAGGGCAAATACTTTAAAACAAAAATTACCCCCATGTCAATAAAATGTAAAGAAGTATATGGGGTCAAAATATAGTCCATTTTCAGTTTGATTCCTGCCTAGCAATAGTATTTTTGTTTTCTTCTGTAGACAACATGAAAGAATCACTTTGTCTTTCTGTCTAGTGAAAATAAGGTGTAATAGCCACCAAACTATTGCTATGCAGGTATGTTTCAAGAGATGTTTATTTCCACTAGAACTGAAAAATTAACTGAATACCAATGACACTCTTCTGCCTTCAAATATTGTTTATTTTGCTCCTATTTCCCCTGCAAATACTTATTGCAGATGACTGGAAATTGGTATATGGTTAGTCATAGTAACAGCAGTAGCTACTATCACATCTTCTGAACATTCAGTTGAAAGCCTTGTGTTATGTCTGCAGTTTACATGTGCACATAACTCCAGAGACCAGAATTATTTGATTGATACCTGAGGTCTTGTATCTTAGGAAGTTAGACATAGAAAGAAGATGAACAGGAACACCAGATATTAAGTCCCTTATGTCATATTTATTTAAGAAAAAAAAAAGTTTATGGGTTGTAAATGTTCTAGTCATCTTGCCTTGAGATGGGCCACAAGATCTCTTATTCCCACGTTCAACCAAAGACATGTAAAACGAATGCAAATCCTGAAACTGTGTGAATGTCAATGCTACAGCCAGAAGTATGATGGTATGTACTATTTCTGTAACATATTTTGTTCTTCTACTTTTGATGATTTAGTTCTTTGCTCAGTACCTGTTACTAGAACAAAAATTTAGGGAATATTGAGATGTCTGCTGAAGTTTACTTGCTGGAAATTACTATTTTATACTGGGTTCTGTGAATCATTTATTTTTCAACTATCACTGATAAAATTACCTATTTCTGTTCTGTCAAAACTTTTATTGTCTTTAGACTTGGTCATTAGTTTATTTTTTAATGTTTGACCTTCAGTAGAAAGATTGCTGTGAATGCAGAGTAAAAGAAAAGACTAATTCTATTACTGTCCATGCTGCATCTTCTTTAGGGCAGGAAAACATGTTGGTCTCAATTGTTACACTTATATTTTTGTTAACTCTGATAAAGTCCAATATACAGGCTGTGATCACTCATGCTCTGGAAAGGATGCAAGTGTTGTTGATTGATCCCTTTATCTGACTGTAAGACACAAAAGAATTTCAGTCTGCAGCTACCTAACTAACCATTGAAATTTAGATTCAGAATGTACATTACATTTTAGAAATGTTATGAACCATGTTGCCTTAATATAACCCTGTAGATGCGGTGTTAATTGTATTCTGTTAACTTTACACAGTGATTCAGTGGGATCCTGTAATAATGAAATGTTCTATATACACTAAAGCTATCTAATATTTCTGTAGTAGCGTCAAGATAATAAGATGTAATGCATGTGAGGTGGCTTATGACAATAAGTTCTCATGCTTTTACTCTGTTTACATTTCTTTTTCTGTCCTCCTTGCACTCTGGTGCCATCTGTTATGGCTTCTTAAAATTTAGTTCCTGTAGGTGCTATATTATTAAAAACTCCCTAATACTGCTGTTTTCATGCCATCTTTTACATTCCATATATTTCAGGTCCTGCTCCCTAACATTTCTGTGAATTTTGTTTGTGTCCTGCAGTATTTCAGTTTTCAGCAAAACAGTAATTGACTATATTCACTTTATTCTTGATAAAAGAATATCTTTTGTTGTAATCCAGCATAGACCTTTCTCTTGGCTAACTGAAAGCCATTCCCCTGAAAAAACTTCTTCAGTGAAAAGACTCCAGATGCCCCCTGTCCCATTCTAAGACTGAGATAATTGAAATGTGTTCACCCACGAATTACAAGCCTCATTTCAGACTGAATTTTCTATGTCAGGTCAGAAGATGTGTATCAGGAGTGTCTGTGTGTCTATGTACGTAATGCAGAGACTACATTGCTTCTAAGAACTGACCTCAGGAAAAGCTTAGTGGGAAGAAAAATCAAAATAATATTAATTTTATCTCTATTTAGATGATAAGGAAAAATACCCATGGATTCCTCCTTTCACAGCCTTAGGCTGGTAGCAGAGGAAGGAGACAAATGGAGGAGAGAAGTAGCACTTCACATGCACCAGGCTCAGGCAGGTAATTGGAGGATGAGAGAGTAAGAGGCAATTTTATGCAAAGCTGCTGCACCATGCCAACCATTTATTTTTCTTTTCCCTCTGCACTGGCCAGTTTGAGCAAATTTAAAATCTAGATTATTGGTTCAGAAATGGTGAGGAGCACATCAGTGTCTGGTGCCAGCAGAAATGATGAACATAAAGCAGAATACAATCGAAGTCCAGCAATGTCCACCTGGATACTCCTGAAGCCAACAGCTCAGGATGAGGTATTAGCAGCCCACAGGAGAGTAAGAAGACAATAGTATCAATCCAGGGAAAGAAAGAGAAGGGTGAAGTGACAAAGATGATATATGGAAAAAAAACCCAAACCAAAAAACCCCGAAAAAACCAACACAGTATATAGACCCTGATACAGATTTATGGAAATAATTAAAACTTTTTTCAAGGCCAGGACCTTGTTTTGAATACAGCCTTAGTGCAGCTGCGTTATACAGCTAATCAGAAATGAGGGGCCATATCTGAATACAAAGTAGAAATGACATGAAAATAGCTACTAAGGGCTCATAACTTGGAGAGTTGTAATTCTGTCAAAGATTTCCCTAGCACAATAATGAAGCTCTTGCTAATATGCCTACCCAGTCTAACCATCTGTTCTGTGCTGAATTAATATTAATGCACACCAAGATACTGCCATAAGAGGGAGATCTGCCTGAGGCTGCTCCAGAGCAACTTTTCTTATGTGCTGGGAGTATTACAGCCATGAGTGTTTGTCACTGGTTTGGTGGAGCAGCCATTTTTCTACCACCAGTTTCTCATATTTCTGGACACATTTGATTCTTATTACTCATCCAGAAGAGGATGAATGAGGTGGCAGATGGCATTTCCCTGTTTTTCATCTCTCATAATCATTCTACTAGCCAATGGTCAATGCTGTTTGCCCTCTGTTCTTTGGGTTTCTATTTGACTATCAGTGTTGTTACTCCTTTCTTTCTACACTGATACCTTCCATGCCTGTGTTGGAAAATGACACTAATGCTGCTATAAACGCATCTGCTAGGATACTGAGTTACTGTGTCTTGCTACACTGACAGTTTATGTATGCAGACTTTGGCCCAACCCTTTTAAATAAATCAAGTGGTTTGAGAGACTTACGATAAGTCCCCAGTGACTTTTTGTGTGCTCTCAAAATATCCTGTCTTTTCACACAATAATTATTGAGAATTAAAACCTTCCTCATGTAATTTATTGATATATTTTATCCTTCTGAAGTTCAAATGGAAAGGCTGTTCAGGATATGGCAGGTCATTCTCTTAAAAGCTTTTCAGTCTTTCACATAACTCAACTAGCACATTGCTTCCACTCTGGACTCCTTTTTTCATGATAACAATGATGTCCTTCATATTTGCTTCATGCAGTATAAATAGTCAAACTGACAGAAGGTTGAGAAATCCAGTCTTTCCAAGTTTCTGAACTTGAAAATGGGACAAATGTTTCCAATTCAATTCTGCTTATTCTTTCAAAATTATCTCTATAATCAATTTCATCACAACACACAAACTGGAACTGCAGAAAGTGCATGCATACATTCATTAGATGTGTTTTGATTTTAAACCCCAGTGAAGTATACTAAAACACTCTTGAAGAAACTTGGTGCAGTGTTTTCACAGTCATTAATTTTGACTGCCTGCTCTAGAAAGTTGGATTTTCAAAGCTAAATCTCTCAGCTGTGTTTCTCTGTGTTTAGTAGCCTATGTTTAAAGAAGCTTTTTAACAACCTTTTGTCAGCCAAGGGAATGAGAATGGAAAGGGATAGTCTAAAGAGGAGCCTGGAGCTGCTGCTGTGAGGAGGTGGTCAAGTCTTCTGACCTGTGACCACTCTTCAGGAGAGCTCCATGTGTTCTGAGTGCCTGCATCCATAATGACTTCTATGAAGTACATTCTTCCTAACATGTTACTCCTCCTCCTTTAAACACGCTAAGAGAGCTCCCATTTACTATAGTGAGAGTAAAATTGAATCCTGAATTAATTAAACTTGATTTGATGTTGCTTAATATATTTTCTTGAAAGCTTTGCTTGAAAGTTCTTTTCCCCACCAGGAGGGTATATTGCACCTTTAACTGTTATCACCAGAGTAATGTTATTATCTATTTAATCCTTTTCTGAGAAAAATTGCTCTTCAGACAATTGGCCACTCATATCTGTGAACATCAGTGAAATAGAATGAAATGAACATGGGAATGTCAACTTGCTCTCATTATGTGGTGCTGGTAGGGAAACACATCATGATTTAGTTTGATGTGGCAAATTAGAAACCCAAACCAGGTGAAAATGGCAAAAATAATCATGAACTATTTCATTCAGAGAGACTGCTCCTAATCCCTAGCTTTTATTAAAAAAACAAAACAAAACAACAACAACAACAACAACAACAAACACAACCAAACAACCCACAAAAAAACCCCAAAAAATCCCACACTTAAAAAACCTGGTGACTGTGTGGAATTTGGAAATATATAAAAAGAAGACATACTTTGAATGTATTTCAAATTTTCATGACCAAGAGAATATAGATCCATGAAAACCTTCTTTGCATCTATGTCTCACTACATTATCAAAAGTGTTTATATGTCTACTGTTAACTATTTCTGAGTGTCCACACTTATGTACGTTAACAGGGCTAAACAGATTTCTAGACTTAACAGTATCTGTAGGCAGGCATTGTTTTGCTGAGTGTTCAGTAAGGTCAGTCTGGTAGGTCATTATAAATCAAGGATCACCATGTAAAATGCTGCTAGCAATGGAGAAGATGGAGAAAGTTCCTCCATTTTAAATAGCAAGATGGTATTTGGAGAGGCAATTTACTGTGTTGGAAACCCTGGTGCCTTTACCTTTTCATACTCTGTAGAGATTTAAACCCACAGATCGCATAAGTGCTCTAGCTACTGAGTTCTAGGGACCAGAGATGTCCTAACTGGGCTTTGCAAAGAGCTGTGGTACCACCAGTCACTGTTTCCTCCTTCTGTGCTTTATAGAATCGACTAGGTTGGAAAAGACCTTTAAGAGCATCAAGTCCAACCTTTACCCCAGAACTGCCAAGTCCACCACTAAACCGTGTCACTAAGAGCCTCATCTACACATTTTTTGAATACTTCCAGGGACAGTGACTCCCCTGCTTCCCTGGGAAGCCTGTTCCAATACCTTGTAGGAAATGGTTAGGCACTTTGCTCTTGGAAAACATAAGGAACCTTCAGAAAAAGTAGGTGCTTTCTTCTTTTAAGGAATTAGATAAAAACTCTCTGAAAGAGGGCATTCCAAGCATAAGTTTCACATATTTGCTAATTTAACTCTCTCTGTATAGATTGCTTTCTGTGGACATGTTTCTTTTCAGTCCCCCTTTTGCAGCATGGTTGCAGGTTTCACTAGACAAGGTACTGTGTGCTAGATGTTCAGTATAAAAGTAATTTTCTAAATTTTAGTCTTCATCATTGAGCAGTTACAGCTGACACCCATGAAAGTTCTTCCCTTTTGAAAACAACTACTGCTTCCCATCTCTTGAATAGATTTTAAATATGCTCATTTTCTGTTATATTTGCCCATTAAAGAGAGATATATTGAAGGTCTTGCTATAACATTGAGAAAGCCTTCAGACTTATGAGCATTTACATCTGGCAAACACGGGACAGTTTGTATGTCCTGGGATATAAACTGCTAAGATACCTCCAGGGTTCAGAATAGTACCTGGCAAGATAGACTAGAGCATTTGAACTGAAGATTAGATCATTCTGTCTGACAGGAATATGGCTACTTTGCTGTAACCAACAGGTGCTATCATGTTAGTGGCAGATAACTGAGATGTGTTAAAATATTTTAGAAATAAAAATGTGTCAGAAATGATCACTGAAGTGAATATTAGAGGTACTGTACATATGAATTTTGATACATTTCTTTCTGATTGGTCCCTTGTAATTATTCAGGTACAGCTTTTAATTGCTATTTGCAGAAAGTTAATTTTGACCATATTCCCATTTTCTGCTCCTACAATGTGCTCTTTCTTACAATTTCCTTCTTATGATTAGGGCCTGTTGTGTATCTGTTGATAGTTCTCTTACTGTAGTTCATGTGTAGAATCTTTCTTGCAGTAATTTCAATTGACTTGGAGTTTTTCAGTGCTTTTCGAATGTAACAGAGAAATACTGTAATTTCTCAGTTTCTTCCAACTCTGGCTCCACTCAGATGACAAGGATAGAAAGCAGCAAGGCTTTCACAGTGTGAAAGCATGTTCATTAAATTACATTACACTTCTAAGTTATATTACCTCTCTCAATAGTATTGCATGAATGATTGTGATTGTGGGGTTAAAGGCTCAATGCTTTGTGCATTTGGAAACCAATATTATGTTTCTTTCCTATAATACCATAAAAATCTAAATATAAGATTCAGTGGCTGATGGATAAATGATTTCTAACTGCATAGATTTAATGTGAGGTGTTCTTAAAACCAGGCAGAAATTATAATCATTTTCTGTGCAGGAATACGGATGTAAGTGCAAGTGACATTGATCATAGTATTTCAAGAGGAATGTAAAATAATTTCCCACTAAGGGAAAGTGACTTATTCTGTATTTCATATACAATGAAAATCTTTTATGTGAGACACCAAAAGGCATGTAAAAGAATAAAACACCAGTACCTATACCTGCATTGCTTAACTGGAGCAGGAAACATTATTAACATCCTTTGGTACTTGCACCCTTTCTCTTTGGGTCAATCATTTTTCTGCACAGAAGAAAATGTAAGTAAGTGAAGTGCCCAAATCAAGAAAGAGATTTAGGAAAATTAGGCTTAGGAAAATTTAACAGCTCAATCTAGCATGTCCAAAAATACTGGAACAAGGAGTATACACTACAGGACTAAGCAGCATAAGCTAGCAATAGAGTAAATTTTGTGGGTGTAAGGCCTGGAGTACTGAATGCTAACAAAATTGACTGACTCAACCAATCTCTGGTAGCCCCAAGTGAATTAGTTTTTTACTTAAAAAGAAGGTACCTTAAGGAGGTAAACCCGAGTAGCATTTCAAATATATGAGTTATGATTAACATACTCTAAATAGCATCATAAATCTTAACTGTGGTAGTTAAATACACTATTTGCCATTCTTAGCTATGTTATCATAGACTCACAGAGTTTATCAACAGAGGGAAGGATTGGAACACACTGATTGACCTCCTGTATATTCTACTATACCTATCTTAATAACCCAGAAGCTCAGAGCTGTGAGTCTGTGTTTTATATGATATAGAAATTTTCCATGTGCAACAAATCCAGTTCATTGGGCTCACCTTCTGCACAAAAATTGTCACGTGCATCTACCTACCCTATACCAGCCAAACATATCTATTGTTACTTATCTTTTTGCTGATTTTTGTTTCACTCGAGTTTATTACAGCAGTCCAGATCTTCAAAAAAGAGTTTAATAATGTGAGGTGAGGTAGTTTTGCAGAGCTTTCCTGGCAGATTTCTTAGTGAAAGAAAGTTCCCTGCTATTCTGGTAGATTTCTAGAAATCTCTGTCTCTCATTAGATGTTTCTCAGTTAGCCCCTTTTTGCCAAGTATGCATAAAATGATACTGTGTAGCACCGGCCCTTTGGTTAGTATGTCCAATGGCACTAGATAAAATACCTTATAGAGTCCTATATTTATGAATAGCTTGGAAGTTATCTCTACTCCCCAAACTGTTATCTCCTCAGAGTACAAAATGAGACCTGGGAGGGGCTATGTTCCATAAAAAACCCCTAACTTCTGTCCTTCAAGACTCGAGAGTGCTCTCCCCTTACTTGCTTCAGCTTCAGTGTCACATTCAGTTGCTCATTGTAGTGTAGCTCATTCTGTCTGTCTTGACTTCAGCGGGGCAAAGAGGAAGTTTATTTTTGCTCTATACACTGTAGAATGATGGATTTATTGCCCTTTGTACTAATGTTTTCTGATCCTTTTGCTGGGAAATGAATAAAAGTGATTCAAAGAAGTGTAACTTACTGACAGGAAACTTGAAGTTCTCTTGTACATATTACTCAAGAATTGTAGCTAATTGCTCTGTTGAGTACTGTAGCAAGCACCACACTGCTTCAGAAACATCCTATATGCATTTCTGGTTGCTTTATGTTCTACAGGCAGCTTTTAGGAGAATCAGTGCAGAAGCTACACAGGTGCATGAGAAGGCAATGTTTGTCTTATCCTGCTGTGAAATGTTATGATGTAAATCAATGCACCTTATAAAGAGCATTCCCATAACAATTATTGGCTGCATAACATTCTTTTTGTTGTCTGAGACATACATTATTTACATTATAGGTAAGTGTTCATTTTCATATGTAGGTATGTATCTCATCAGAGCGAAAGACGGCCTACTTAAAGCAGACAAGTAGCTTGTTCATCCAGAAAGACTGGCAGGAACTAGCTTCACAATCTGCAGCTGTTGAGGCTACCAGCAGTAGAATGCTTGAATCACAAAAGGGCACGTGTTGATTTTTACTTCAGCAAGATCCTCTGTAGTTCCTACTACAGACATTTTTTATGATGTGATCCATGCCACCTTTGGACAGTACATGAAAAAGTGGATGAGTGCATGGCTTGCTTTCTTGTCTACTTTTCTAGAGAGAAGAAGCTGAATAGATTTGAATGTAGATAAGAACCTTTACAGAATATCTCCTCTGTGAAGGACAATTCTGTGCCAATACCTCTGGCTAAAGATCTCTGTCAGCTAGTTCTTAATCAATAGTGTGTGCATAAAGTGGGATTTGACATTTATAAAAAAAAAAATAAATTCAATTTGCATTTGAAGTAAGTGCAATACATCAAGCATTTTCTTATGCCACCTTTTCCCACTTGGATCATGGTATTGCACTTTGTATGGGGATTAAATGCTTTTTTTGAACACTGGTTGGAAAGGGGTCCTTGTGTTTGAACTCCAAATTAATATGCAGTATGTCCTGTTAAAAGTATGGATCTCATGCAGTTGCTGTGACAAGATCAGCATCATGGAAGAGTCACAACAGGATTGAGGCAGCTCATTATCCCAGCACAGCAGCAAATCCCTTCTCCAGCCTTGCTGAGGAAGCACAGAAGGGGAAGGGATTATTCCTCTGGAATTTGGCTATTAACACCTGTCTGGACTGTATGAACTTCTATAAAGAGAAAGACTTACCTTAGAGGAACTTGCTTTCCTGGAGTGAGATGCTGATAAAATGCACTGGAGCTTTTGGGGAACTTGTACAAGGTCTCATTTACACAACAGAAAGAATCTATAGCTGATCAAGGGTCAGCAACATGCAAGTAAGCCATGCTGCATGCTGTTTGGCTGCAGCTGCAGACACAGGCAAACTCCTATCAGTGCTGTATCAGAAAGGACACCTGAGACTGCTACTGAAAGGTGCCAACCAGATGCTAACCACCATTTGGGCATTTCAGTTTCTGATGCTGACCACCATCTAGTACACACATAGCAGTTCTTGTTGTTAGCTAGGAATCAGTTGCTAGCCATGTGCTACACTTGTGTAAGCTTGGTTAAGAGTGGAGATTCATTTTAAATGATTGTGTCTGATCTGATTGCGTTGTACATTAACAGGTGAAAAGACACAGATATTTACATGAAGGAATAAATAAATGTATTGTCCTACGGTAAAGGAAAGGTATGCAGCCTGTTCCACTTTTTGGGTAGGAATGAAATATGCAATAGGTTTACAGCAAAATAAAACAGCCCTATGATTTTAAATCAAAGAAGCATAACTCAGCAGTTAAAAGTCTTCTTTTGTGAATCTATTGTGTGATATTTATATCAGCGTAGTATAAACCTTGCAAATTTTGCAAGCTTATGAAAAATTCCTTCTCTGAAATAAGGCAACATACAGTATGAACTGAAGTTTGAAATTCCTCTATTGTCTGTATAAACGGTTGCTATTGGTTTTTTTGGCAAATAAAAGAGATGGAGGTGGTCCAAGTACTTGGGGGTATGTTCTGGGTCATTGAATACATTTCAGAGAAGCTTGGCCGTGACTAAATAGTATACTTGATTTTCTTATTTACATGAAAATAAGCAATGTTACTCCCCTGAGAGAAACTCCCTCCACTCACTCATATAGAGCTTTGTTAGAGATATTGGTCTTATGGCTTGGACATGAAATAGGGTAAGACAGGAGAATGCGGTACTCAGTTCTTGTCCACAGACTGGAAAATGGGAAACTGTGGAGTGAGCCAAAGAATTTGGATTTTATGTTTTGGCCATGCCACATACCAGTTTTTAGTTGGAGTACTAGGGATGAGGAAGTTAAGCACATTTTTCAGGTTTATCACAGTCTTGCAATAATCGCAACACCTTTCTTTTCCTAATCTGGCATAAAACTGGTGTAAATGGTCAAAATTGTCCAGTTGTCCAAAACCTGGCCAGTTTTACATGATGTGTACAACCTACACCTCTAGAGAAGGGATGGCTATAAGTTTTGTAGGTGATGGTGACAGGAGGCTGGGAGAGAAGAACCTCTTCTATAGACATCACTAATTGGAAGAGGATGTTTATCTGCTAAGATTGGGCTTGCTCTAGATCATCCTGTGTCACCGGCTCATCTTTTCCTATATGTTAGTCCTTTCTCAGACCCTGCCTCTTACACTTTCTAGCTTATGATGGTGTTTAATGGTTATTTCTATGTATTTTCAAATGTATGGTAGGTGGGGGTATATGTAAACCACTAAAAAGTGCTTTCTGTGAGTTGCTATACTGCACCAGATCATTTGTGTATTATGCTTACCTTTTGAAATAACTAGTGAAATCTGAGCTCATCAGAAAGTTAATTCAGCTCTCTTTTATCTTATCTACTGAACGTCCTGTAGGACATACATGCCAGAAATCAGTCTGTCTTTTTAATCTTTATATATGATTCTATAAAAATGACAAGTAAGTCTAACTCCTATATCTAATTAGTGCAGGCATGTATTATTTGCCCAATTAAAAAAAAAAACAGAAATAAAAACAAAACCAAAAAACCCAACCACAACCGCCCCCAAAACCACACAAAAAAAACCCCACAAGAAAACAAAACACAAATGAACCACAAAACAAAAAATCAAGAAACACAACCCAAACCAAACCCAGCAATCTGTACTCTCCAAGTCAATATAAGAAGAAAAATTGGCTCAGTGACTGAGCTGTCAGTGCTGAACACAGTGATAGATAAAAAGTATCTAAGCTTTAAACCTTCTGCTCTCTGAACAGATGCTATTAACTTTGCAGAAGGACCCTTTTTGACATTGGTTTTTATGACTTGGAATCTGTCATTCTTCTGTAAGTGCTTATCTGTATGGAAAACACTCTACACTTGGGCCCCTCTATACCACACTGAAGTCTTTGAACAGTACTGTTGTTTGGCCCACATATATTACCAGTAATATAAGTTCTTTCAGCCCTTCATCCAACAAGGACTTAAAAGAATGACAGCATCTACCTAACTCCCTTAAACTGCCTCTGAATGTCTGTTCTCTGTACTTCATTCTGTATCCTGAACTTCCCAAGCCAGTAGGTATTAATTCCTTGTAAATTCTGTTAATTTTCATTCTACTTTATTATTTTAATTAAAAAAAAAATCTCAGCATAATTTGCATCACAGTGATTTCAAATGCTGTATTCAAAACAAGAAAGGCTAATCTTCCTCTCAGAGGGGCAGAGCTTTCCTCTGCATTAAGAAAAAACACTGAGCTGCTCCACTTGTGAAGTCATTCTCTTCCAGGAGGAAACATGGACATTCACAACAAAATGAGATTGCACTCTGAAAACAAAAAGTAAGAACCTGAAGCTTTTCTGTCTCTGACTTCTATATCTGTCTCTTGCTGTCAGCACCGGTGAAGTTCTTAACAGATAGTAGCAAGGAACGGGACCAGCTTGGTTCTTAGTGCTGAACTTCCTGCACTGAGATAGAAAAATCATGGAAGGGGTGAAAAAAAAAATAAAAAAGAAAGATCCTCTTTGCCTGTATTTCCTGATTGAGAACAGAGCTCACAATACCATTTTAGTAGGAATTTGTTCCCCAGCCAGCTCAGCTTTTAAGAGTAATCTAGTCCATACATTTAGTATAACTTCTTTATCCCCATATACACATAGCAATGGTGAGACTGAAACAGGCTCTACATCATTATTCTAAGCTACAGTCATCATTCTAAAAATTTTTGTATTTAATTTATTGTTGGTGCAAATTGTCTCCTTTTCAGTACTATCCAGAGTAAATTTACTGCTGAGTTTATTAAGGTGTAGAAGCAAATTTCTTTACCACTTTATCTGCAAGGTATTGCTAATTTAAATGTCCTAATACTCCTTGTGGCCTCAGCTTCAAGAACTCTCAGGTAACTTTTTAAAGGCAGAGACAATGAACA
Source organism: Nestor notabilis (assembly GCF_000696875.1). Classification (NCBI taxonomy): domain Eukaryota; kingdom Metazoa; phylum Chordata; class Aves; order Psittaciformes; family Psittacidae; genus Nestor; species Nestor notabilis. The sequence goes on along the minus strand of NW_009916508.1, from coordinate 18,335 downwards.
CACAATAAACGAAGAAGACACAGATCTTTAATCATGAGGACTTACCCTGCAGCTTCTCCCAAGAACCCTTCATCTTTATCATCATGACATCAGTAAACACTGTTCTACTCCTACATTTGCTCCCAATTGATCTGAGAGCTTTGCAAGAGGTGTCATCTATAGTTGGTGCTACCCTGAAGACTGAAAAATCAATGATCAGAGAAAAAGGGCCATCAATTATCAATCCATTTAGGTCCTGGAAGACATCTTGAAGTCATTTAAAAATGACACCAGCTACTATCATTCCAGATAACAAGAAAGCTAAACAGCTTTCTCTAATGACAGCTGTTCCCAGGGACAAAGATCTCCAAAAGCCAGAATAAAATAAGAAAAGCAAGTACTGCTCTATTTCAGTCCAACTAACATTATTATGTAAATACTGCTTACTGACAGAACCAAGCATCTGCCTTTGTGAACAGATTTCAATGTCAAGCTAAATAATAAAAGGCTACATTTTCTGAAGGGTATCTAAGTTTCCGTGAGTAACACTACAAGGTTGGTCCTTACAATTACTTATTTCTCCATGTAATTTGCTATAATGGTTGTAATGATGAAGGGTTCATGAAAAATTCTGAAAAGAGAAGTCAGTGGATGTTTTTCTCCTTTGAAGGCACAAACATCTTAAGCAAATGAACATGACATGCAAAGTCCTAAGAAGAATATCTGCCCAAATATATCCCAGTCTTTTAGAGGAAACCCTTTAAATACCAGGGCCAGACAGCTAAAGAATACCTGTATATTTGCAGTGATAACCAACCGGTATTCTTTAACAAAATAGTTTTCTTTTCCTTTTAAAAGCTACCATCATTTACAAATGCAACCAATTTATGATATAACCAAGATAGTCCAATATGCTGAAAAAATGTGAGAGTTTTTCCCAAACCCTCTCTTCAGATATCATCTTTACCTTTGGTTTTAGGTTTGGAATAGAATAATCATTAATCAGGCCCTAGAAGTCATCTCTTTTGGGTATTCTCATCAATTACAGATTCTTTAGTAGGTTTTCTCATCCTTTCCATGGATGTCTTGAATAACGTGAAAAAAACATAGCCTTCCTCTATTTGGTATCTGATAGATTGGAAACACCTTTGGAAATAAAGGGAAAAAGTTGACTACTGACAAAAAACAAAAATAAAAGTATTTTTTCTGTCTTTGACTGGGGAAAACTGGACTGCCTCAGACTCAGGATGGAGACATTACTTTCCTTTATTTCTCTCTTTTTAAAACCTTAAGGACACTTTTTAGCTTTCTTCAAGATGCATACTTGTGAGCTCATTCTTTCCCATAAAATATCTGTGATTCACAGCAAAGTAATATTCAGACTCTGTCCAATGCTAAGGATGTTTACAGAAAGTGTTCATCAACTAGTTGTGCATATAGTTAATGCAGCTATGTCTGCTCAATTAGTTAAAGCCATATCTTTCAGGACAACACTACAGTCCTTGAACTTCAGTTTTGTTACAAACAGCTGAATCGGATGAGAAACTGAAGCAAATTGTCACTCACTGGAGCTCAAATGGACTGCAAATAGCAATTGCATACCTTCCAGAGGAGAGATTTCCAGTCCATCTGGATGGTCATCTGTAACCACAAGATAAATCTGTCAGCCACAGATTTCAGACTGTTTCAGACTGTTACGCCACATGTCAGTTTACACTTAAGCAATGCCTGAAGCCAGACATCACCCTTCATTTCAGAGCTGGCAGAGGTTGGTATATCAAGCTGTGGAATGTAAAATAGCTACGTATGTCTCCTATCTCAGCTTAAACCAAGGATGTTCATAATGATGCATCTTTCTCACAATACCTCTGTTCCACGTTTATATAGAGGGCTGCTCTCTGCGACCATTGGATAAGCCTTGCTGTATGAACCCAGACAGACGGTGCACAAATATTGTGGAAGGAAAGAAAATCAGGGTAGCCTGGAAGACATTCCTTCTTTAAAGATTTCCATTGACCAGATGCTCCCAAACATCTCTAAGTCATATGTGAATGTACATATGCCTTATGTACATACGTATGGAAAAGCCCTTTTGTTATTTTCCCAACCAATGGCTGGCAACTATTTTTTTTTTCCAGGAAACAATCTCTCACCATTCTCAAATGCTCTTTTTCATGGTCTATCATTACATCAATGTTTCAACAGTGAATTAGTCCAGTTAAAGACCTGTTCACTATCAAAAACACCTCAGATTTTTTTTTTCCTTGCTTATTATTTCTGGAGAAAGAGTCTGATATCAGAATGCTTGCAAATATCAAGAATGAGGTCTCATGCATGAGTTTTCTCTGATCCCCTATCTAGAGTACAAGAAAAAGCAGAAGGAATTCAACTATGTTGACCTAATAGCTTTTACTTGTATGAAGCAGTTGCAGTATTATGGGTTTCTTGCAATACATCTCAGCCTCTTTCTCTATATATATATAAAAAAAGAGGGATACTTTCTGTGTAGCTTGAGATGAAATAGATTCAACCTTGAGCCTTCATTGCCTGAGAAAGCCTCAGTGCAGTGTGAATCAGGCCGTGACACTGACCTCTTAACCAGGAAACAACTACCAAGAACAGACCCAGGTGTATAGTAACTGGGGCTTGTAACCTCTCCTTAAGTGTACCTTCTTAATGCTCTAACAGTAAAGTTTCCGGAGGTGTGTACGTGTTTAAGTGCTGGTACTTGCTGGAAAACCCATGCTTCCTAACTCCTCAGTAGCTTATTTTTACTGTCTTTTCCCCCTAATTATTAGTATTCCTCTTCGAGATACAGAATACCTAATGTACCTTTACTTTTACCAGCTTCTGTGAAATCCTAGCCTTGGAGAAACAGGTTTCAGGGGTTTGTCACTATATGAACAATTGTAAAGGGATCTGAATGTGTGTAGAAGTAAGTATTACAGTCTGAGGAATAATAAAAAATCATAGTTAATGAAAGCAATATATGACTGTGAATAGAAAAACTAGATTTCATGGCAGAGATAATGAGTAAGATACAAGGGTAGGATACATTTTAAACAAAAGCCTGAATCTGCAATACATGTTAACTAGATCCAGGCTAATGCTGTTCATGAAAAAGAAACCAACCCTAGCTTATGGAGAGCATGGAGAACTGGGAGTATCAAGACAAAAAACCTGTGCAAATATAAGTAGGCTCCTATTCAGTAGAATAGACTCGTTTAGTCACTTCTTATAAAAGATGTGTCATACTCCCAGGTCAAAGCTGGAATGAAAGTTGTGTAAGTAGGTTTAGGCTCTTAAGTTTTGAAGACAGGATTGAAACCACAAAGGAGTTGAAATATTAACCCTAAATTCAAGGATTAAGGAAATACGTAGAATTCAATGAAAAGCCTGGCATTTTTAACATAGAAAATGGACAGACTATCAGAATTGCCTAGAGGGCCTCAGTGATTGAAAACTTAATTGGTAACTTATGTACTAGTCTCTGCACAATATGAGAAAACAGGTGGTCTTTCCAGAAAGAAGAGAGAAACTGACTTCACTAAAAAGGGCTTCACTTTCATTTGCAAAGTGATGGTGCAGAACCTACTGAGGATATGCAGTCCAGGAAGCATCTGGTTCTGCCCTAACCTATTTTATGAAGTCTGCCAACATCATTTATATATAATTATACTGGTTTTAGTAGGACTACTGCCTCTGCAACTCTAATTAAGAGTGCAACTCTAATTGGCAAATGTTTGTGCTTTTCTAAACTTCCTCAATTACAATGTTTGTGCAAGATCCTAGTTGAGGAAATTATTTGCTGGATTAGATCAATTCAACTTTCATATGATAGAATATAAGTATGAATTTTGTTATCATTATTGTTAGGGCACCCAAGCCCAGGTAAGGCACTCACTACTCTTAACAGAGCATATTGTCCATCCAAAACAAAGCATAAAACACTGAAGACAAACCAGCCGGTACAAGGACATCATGGGACAATGTCAATCAAATGCACTTGTCTTCCACACACTATCAGACTGATCATTATCAGGTAGTCGGGGTGGGGAAGCAGGGATTTTTAGGCATTACAGTGAAGAGGTGAGCATGAAGGGGGCATGGAAGAGAAAAGCCTGAGAGAAAAAAAATAAAAGAAATGCAAAGAGCTGCATGAACTAATCGAACTGGTGGGTTCTGAAGAGAGTCTTGGCAGCAGTGTATAAATAGATATGCCTGGGACAAAAATGCTTTTGTCGGGGCCAAGATGTTACAGTAAGTGAGCTGTAAAATAACCGTGACCTTAATGAGAATTTTAACAGCATGAGTGGATGAAAAAGGCCAAGTTTTAGAGATGGTTCTGTGAGCATAGAAAAGAGTCTAAATTAAACCTGGCATCCAGGTTATGGGTGTTTGAGGATGGCAGGACAGGAGAGTCCTTTGAGAATGTGAAGAAAAGGCAGGAATGAGATGGCTCGAAGGTGGGACTCAGAGCTATGTTTAAGCTATACTGAATTTGAGATGGCAGTCAGGCACTCCCAAGGGTATGTCAGAAAGCCATGCCTTGATCTTACCCAATGGAGATAACATTTTCAGTAAGGGAAGAGAGGTCTGGAAGAAAGCAGTATCTGAGATCCTTCAGATAAAAATGGTAATTGAGTCTATAGGTAAAATGAAAGCAGGAGGGAATCAGGAAGAGAAGAACAGGAACTACTGGAAGTGTAGGGATTTTTATGAGGAAATTATAAAGGAATTAGGATTTTTTCAATTAAAAAAAAGTATAATTACTGTCTACATAAACATTACAGGTATCTGGAAAATGGAGAAAATTAACTGCTCTCCATTGCAATGGGGAAGAGATCGGTTTATGCTGTTGTAAGGGATTTTTAGGTAAAGGAGCACAATACCCACTTTGCAATAATATGAGTAGCAATCTCTGAAGTTTGAAATGCCCCCTCCACTAGATTTTTTAGTAACAGATACACATAGAATCATCACAGCATAATAGCATAATTTGGGTTTGAAGGGACCTTAAAAATCATCTAGTTCCAACCCTTCTGCCATGGGCAGGGGCACCTTCCACTAAACATGAAAAGGTCAAAGATATTAATCCGGGTTTTTGTTTGTCTTCAAAAATAATGTTTTCTTCTCTTTTTTACATCTTTTGTATTTCTTTGTTTGTCTGTAAAGATTTCTGCCTTTTTTTTCCCAATGTATTCAGAAGCCAAAGAGGCTTATTACATGAAGAATTTAAATAAGCTTTTCCACAAAAAGAGTTATTTCTTCATCCACTTTTTTTTTTCTTCATAACCCCTTTTGTTAGTTTTCCTCATTTATCTTAGTACTGATAGGGTATTTGGAAATTGTATTTTTATATAAAGTAATCTAATATTATTATTATTTGCTTGGTTAAAATGAGGAATAGAAAGTATGTAGGAATGCTGGCCAACCTATTATCTAGGAGATTTGTGTGTCTGAAATTTTAGTCTGTTTAGCATGTCTTGACCTAAAGCATTAAGTCATGTGTTCCTTGAGTGTTTTAAATTGTGGCCAGTTATAGCTGAAACTAGAAGCTGGAATGAGTTGCACTGATGCAAGCTGTAAGGAGGTCTGGCACTGTGCATTCAATTCACACTTACTGGTTTTCCTTGGTACAGTTCTGTCATTGTTCTTGCAGTTCCTCAGTAATCACAGCAGAGCTCTAGTAACCAGACTCACTATCTGACCGTTGTTTAAAATGCTTGAATGCCAGTTGTAATTTTGGCACATATTTTTTGGTCACAACATCGAAGTCAAAAAGTTCTTGTCAGTATTCATTACTGAATCTTAATCTTACAGTTAAAAATGATCATTTTGAACTCAATTTTGAACTCTTAGACTCTGATGCTGTTCATCAAGGAAATAATCCAGGCTGCATGAAATTGTTTGGAAAGCAAACCCCCTTTTGTAAAGGAGGTAATCTGGACAATTTTTGTGGGTTTTTTTTTTCAACTTCAGCAAAGATCAGAGTGGAACACTCTCTACATTTGTAGGTATAGCATTTTGTTGTGTTTTGCTCAAGTGCTTGAAATACTAATTTTAGCATTTCTGTTTAATGCAATCTGATGAAAATTCATCTGTTATTCTTCACGTACGGCAAGAGGCACTTGAGCACATGCTGATGATACTGAGTTATTTTGGGTAGCAAAGATGAAGAGCGACTACAAATTCTGCAGAAAGACCTCAGAACATAGACTGGGTGAATGGTAAAAGATGAAATTCCATGTATGTAAGTGTAATGGGTCACACATAGAAGGAAACAACCCTAACTTTGCCTCAGCAGTGATGGATTCTGAACTTGCTGCTGTCATTCAGGAACAAGATATTGCAGTTAGCTACTTTTGTGAAAAAATCAGCTCAGCTCTCATTGGTAGTCAAAAATAGAACCGAATGTTAGGAATTAGTAGAAAATGATAGAGAGCAACCCAGAGAACCTCGTATTGGTTCTATATGAGGTTTAATGCTATATAAATCCAAAATATGCCTAATCCTAAAATACTGCTTGCAGTTCTAGTTTCTCCTGTCTCAGTAAGAATATACCAGAAATAGTAAGGATACAAAAAAGTGGTGGTGAGGTGTCCAGCACTATGAAATCACTTTTCCATGTGAACTATATAATTAAGTAAGACCCCTCCACCTTGAAGAGACTTTGAAGACAGAAAATTAAGATTCCAAGAATTGTTTGAGATCTGGAGAAGGCAAATAGGGAATGACTAGTCACTGTGTCTTATGATACAATGACAAAGGAAACTAGGTTGGAAGACGTTCAAAACAAAAGGAAATGTGCCTTTTCAAAACACACCTCAGCTGTAACATCCCTCACCCTAGGATGCTGTGGATGCATGAAGTCAGTCACAGGATACAGTATGATTCTATGGAAATATAGGTCTATGAGAGATTGTATAAATGGGCTAAGTTCCTGTATCACTTGATATCTGTAAGTTGTAAATCACTGATGGCCAGCTGTATGTTTGCCTTGCTAAACTCTTTCTTTCAAGTGTTTGGTATGGGTGAACATCAGACACAGGCTACTTGGACCATTGTCCTAATTCCAGCTCTTACACTAAAGAATCTGAGTGCTTTGAGTTGGAGGGACTATCTGAATGCTTTTGGGTCGATTTCAGGCACAGTACTAAGAAAACATTTTATTATTTTGTTGACACAGTGAAGGGTGATTTTTTGCCTTTTTACTTGTCCCTACCCTTCACTTTTTTTGTACCTTATTGCTTTTCCTTATCTGCTTGATTTTAGTCTCTGCTTCTTTTTAATTTCTTTTTCCTTTGTACCAAGCAATCCTCCAGTCCTAAACACAAAATAGAAGTAAGCACCCACACTAGTGAATATATTGTGTGAAGTGTTTCCAGCTTTCCTTCTTTGTTCTTGACTTTCTAGTGTGGAGCTGAGCTGAGTTTTGCCTGGACTCTATGGATCTTCCAGCTGTCGGACAGGATCAGGAGATACCATAGTGGGAGATTTGTAGTGAATTATGATTCTTGTTTAATATTGTCCTCTGTTTTTACTATTTGCAGAAGAATTTGCCATCTGTTGTGTGCTTGTTCACTCAGTATTCGGAGATCAGCTTAAAAAGTGGTTCCAGAGGAACAGCACTGTCCAAATTTCTAGTCCAGCATCAGTGGCTGACACCCCAGTAGCATCCTGGGGGAATCAGCCTTTTTTGCACTGATCTGCTATTCTTCTACTATGCTTTCAGCATTATACTAGCAGTAACAAACATTTGGAGGGATAAAAGTTTTTCTGTTTTGATCCAGACACTGGTGCAAGGCTCTTGGGTTTTTCAAAATGGAGCTTTTCTAATAAGGTCACATTGAATTGAAACAAGTGGGGCACTGATGGATTTTTGGAAGTTGCGTACTGCTTCCTTTTAAGTGTGTGGAATTGAAGTTGGCCTATGGCAAGCTCCATTGCAAATCTGGTATTTAATTCTTGTTACACTCTCATTATTCTTTTTAGAAAGTGTTTTAAGTAATATACATATATACATAACACAATGTTTTCCCTCTTTTCTATTCTGAAATAATCAAAAGGACTTTGGTAAAAGACAGGGAATATTTTTGAAATGAGACATGATATGTAAATTTGGCCTCCCCTCCTCTGCCTTGGCATTGGAATAGTAATTCATTGGCAAGTTAAAACATTCCGTTTCAGCTCCCAATGACCCAAACTAGTTTGAGCCCACAAGCTATCAGTCTTTCTTCATTTACCCTTCTTTCCTGGAGGCCAATTGCTATTGGTTTTATAACAAGCACGGTCTGGTATCGTCAAACTGAGCTGTACACATGCTGAGTGATTGCTGTGACATAACAAATTACATTTTCCACAGGCTTTAGTCAAATGTGTTTTCATTTATAATCTTACCAGAAAAAACAATCAGTAGGACTTGTTCATTCCTTCAGCACGTTAATTTCAGTTACAGGGAAGGGAGTTGTAAGAAGGAGAAAATAAATACCAAGAAAAGATGGGTAATTAATTTCTGAGAAACCAAATGTATCCTTAAGAATATTTTAAATAGATATAGTTAGACACTCCATTCCTAGGTCCTGACAGTGTTATGGGATTCTCAGATCTCAACACGTGACCACAGTATCTGAACTCCTGTGGCTTTTTCCCCATCAGATTTGAAGAGTTTAACTGTAACAGCCTCCCCAGAAAATCACAGTGTGTAACTTTATATCAAACAGAAAGACTGTTATAATTTTTTTTTTTTTTAAATAACAGTAATGGCCATTGGTAGATCCAAGGCAAACCAGAGTCCTGTTGTGCTAACCACTGAGCAAATGTACAGAGATAAACTCCTTGGTTTCCTCAGGTATGATATGGATGACAATGCAGTGTCAGCCATAACATGTATTGTTGTGCTCTTAAATAGATCAAAAACCTGTACTCTTGATGTTGCATATATATTGAACATAGGATATATGTGAGTATCTGTATTTCTGGATGAGTGATCTCAATTTCAGAACTGAAAGGAAAGCTATCATTGAAAACAAGAACACACAATTCTGGTTTTCTTTCATGATCTCAGCTAACAAATACAATGAGTATTTTGCTATCTTCTAAGTCTTTCCTTGCTGATTTCTTCAGTTGCCTTCACTGTGCAGAATATGCGTTTGAATTTTGTTTTGTGAGTTTCTTCATAAAGAGTTCTAAGGAGAGTGCAATTGATCCAGTTTTAAAGAGTACTTTTTCTTGCTGTGTCACTTTTAAGACTTGCAGTGTACTGCAAAATGTCATTAAATACAGCAGGAACTTTGAGCTTTATTTGTTTACAGTATCAATTAGTTTTCCTCAAACTGTAAATCCCAATGGTGCACAAGAAAATGCAGGCACTTCATTTCCTTAAAAGGCTTTTGGTTGTATCAGCCTAGAAACGATATAACCCATTCTTGTTCTCAGTAAAGTAAGAAAAAAAATCTTTGCCAAGGATTTGCTGTTGACCAAAACTTCAAAATGTTTATAGATGCTTTTACTGCATCTGGTGAGGAAAAAAGACTCCATTGAGTCATGCAAGTGAGAGGCTCTTCCTGACAATCTGCTATTAAGAGTGTCCAGACATTCCTCATGGCAGCTCCACACCTGCTGACCCTGGGAACATCAACTATTAAACATTGAGTAGAAGTGTTTGGAAGTGATGTTAATCTTGTCATTTCCTCAGCTGTTGTGAAATAAAATTATAAAACAGTAGTAATTATAGAACAGTAGTATTCTATCTGTTCATATCGCTTTTGGTCACAGCAGCAGAATGAAAGCATTTATGACCATAAAGAAATTTTCCCAATCCATATGCTTTTTGCCTCAAACAATAGAGTATCTCTCCAGCTCCCTCTCTAAAAGAAAAAAAAAACCAACTTGAATAGCTTAGAAATAGTTAATACATCTAGACCAAACCTGAATTCCTACACTGAACTCCTAGAACCAGTAAAAAGGCAAAAAATCTTGACCATCTGATATGTCTTTTGGAGCTGCTCTGTGTTTAGTTCCTCCAAGTATGATGACTTACTAAGACCACTTCTTTGTAAAACAAAAAGAGTACCTTAATCTGGCTATCCTATGCAAATACCTAAGCCTGTTGCTCCCCCTTAAATGATGGTACTTCACAAATCAGAAGGAAAATCAGACGAATTTAATACACATTCAAAGAGCAAAGATTTATTATAGAATATATTTATTTGCTACTTTTTCATTACACTTTGTATATACATGTAAATATTTGCTTTGTTGCCCTAATTTGAGAAAATTTATTTATCTAATTTAAAAGAAAAAACAAACCAACCACAATGAAATTGAAATTTCATTTCAAAGAAATGAAAATGGAATGCCAGGATCTAAAAAAATTCTTTTTTTATCCTGGTTGCCTAAAATGATGCTTAAGCTATCAGTCAATCTCTAATAGTCTTTGAAATCACTGAACAGTCCCATCTGGACCACAGAACACATTTTTTGCCCCTGCCAGCCTCTCAGAGGCAGCATATGTGGTAGCTAATGGTCAGCAGTAGCCTGCTTGTCAATCAGCTAGCACTCAGTGTCAAGCTCTAGCCTGGTCCTAACACTTGTTCCCTGCTAGATGACTGGCCAGGCTCGGGCCTTGGGCTGGGAGGGCAGGAGGCCAGAGGACATGGGTAAAGCAGGGATAGAGGATCATAGTTTACATCCTTCCCAGTGTATGAAAAGCAGGAGGACCTGAGGGCATCACCATTCAGAGATAAGATACAGCCAAGGGAAAGCAGGCTTCATCACTAGATTTTTGACAGAGTTGCTTGCTTCCACATCCAGCTGCTATGACATTGCAACTGCTTGTCTTGTGGAGAAATCACAGGGCAAAATTCTCCCAGAACCTAATGCTAATGAGTATGTGTCAGATTATTATATTGTTTTTTGCTAGATGATTTATCATGCTATAACCAGAAGCTGTCAATCATCTAAACCATTGACTGCTTGCTTTTCTCCTGTGCATACACACTCCGGAACAAACATGTCTCTTCCTTTGTGCTAGTTATCCACTTTTAATAAATGCTCGAAATAAACAGCTTTGGGAAGATTCCTATTCAGAAAAGTCCTTAACATTAACATTAGTTCCCATCTTGTGGTCCAAGTTGCTGTGTCTTTGGGGCAAAATACATAGCCAATTTTTGTAAGAAATCAAGAATGTTGGCAGGCATGGAGGTTTTGGACTGTAGCTGGATGATTGTTATTATTTTTCTCCTTTTTTCCTTAAAACAAATCAAGGTTTTTTCACTTGTTGACTGAGTCTTATTATGAGCACTCTTCTTTAGGTAGTAGAAGGAATTGATTATTACAATAAAGAATATAGTGCTATTCATGTAGCTCCTATATATTTCTTCCTTTACTCACTCTTGTTTTAATAAGAATCTCTGTCCACAGTTGCCAAACCTGACTGAAACCTGATGGTTTTATGCAAATTATTTCATTAATAGTTTTGTCACGCTACAGTTACTTTTAAAATTTTAGCCTTTAAAGTCCTTGTAAACATATGGCTGATGAAAGAACAAATAGTGGGCAGCCTTATTTTGTTTATACAGCACCGTCAGTGAACATACCAACCCCTCTGTAAGCCCTTAGCTTCTGCTCTGAAATGAGAATGTCTATTAAGAGACAGGAGGTACTTCAAGCCATATGGACGTTACAGTCTTGTTCTCTTTTGGCATCTCCTGGTAGCATTTAGAGCATGATGATGGACTTACTTACTTACAAAGTTAACATTGAGTTCAGTTTCCTTTCTCTAACCTGGTCGCTCTAATGAACCCCTGAGTCTTATTTACATAGTAAGAAAGTCTTACTAATCTAAGTGGACTTGGGGAAAACTGCAAAAAAACCATGGCTCTTGCTCTTTGATAGCATGCCTGGACATCCCTCCTCATGCTAAGTGTTTTGCAAAGAGGCGTATTTTATGAAACTTTAAGTTTTGAAAATCAAATTCTGGCTTCTTGGACCTGACTCAGGCTAGGTGTTCCCTTCTTCAGCAAAATCTCTTACATGTTTTCATGTGTCCAGCCAAATAATTAACACACAGTATTTTTAATAAAGCAGTATTTATGAAGTAAAATATAAAGGAAAACAACAAGAAACATTTTGAATACAATACTTATGATTTGAATAATTTCAATAATTACAACAGTTTCAGGCTATGGAAAGCAGTAAGGACACAAATTTAATAACTGAACTTATACCAAACATCTGACATTAGCAGAATGCTAAGGGCAATAAGTCAAACAGTCAAATGTTAGGATCACCAAGTGCATACTAATCCCATCTTCCTGTAATGCTACTGTTTCCTACTTCTGCTTATCAAGGACCATCACAGAATCATAGAACGGTTTGGGTTGAAATGGACCTTAAAATTATCTAGTTTCAACCTTCCAGCCATAGGTAGAGACACCTTCCACTAGACCAGGTTGCTCAAAGCCCCATCCAGCCTGGCCTTGAACACTGGCAGGGATGGGGCATTCACAACTTTCTCTGGGCACCCACAATTTCTGTGAACAATTCCTGATACCCAGAACTGACAGAGTCACAATGCAGGCTGATTTATGCATACTTGAATGAAAAAAATCTCTTAGAATAGAAAACAGCTGTGCACTTTTAAATGGACTGCCTGCAATAAACATATGGACTATACTTTGCCAGCGAAGTTCCCAGTCATTTGGGGAATGCTGGGATCCCTTTGGTTTGTTTGAGCATTGCTTTGGGACAGAACACTACATGAAAGCAAAAGGTTTGAATGCAGAGAGTTCAGCCCAACACAGAGTTTGCACAGGTTTCTGGCACTGCTTATAGGTGACTTTTGAAACACATTTAAAAAAACCCAGACCCCTGTGTATGATACAGGTGGGATTTGGGGCAGTGATCAGATAGATACAAACAGGATGGGAGACCAATATCCACTGTCCCCAATTCACAGCCCAAGTCCCTCACGTTCGTTGACACGTACATGTTTGACCTTGAACAAAGGCAGAACAGAGTTGCCAAATCCACAAGTGCCAACAGAGATGCACAAAAACTTTGCAGGGCTGTGGGTTGGGCTTCCTTTCAAGTCTAGGATGATGTAGGTACCTCCTGACAGTCCTATTGATCTAGTCTGACATGAGTTGGACTAATGATGGGACAGAAGACCAGATTGTGAGGTGCATGTTTTAGTAGCTAAGTAAAATCAGCAAAACAAGTTCAGGTTGTTTTGTGGGTGGTTTTTTTTTTTTGGCGGGGGGGGCGGGGGAGGGTTAATCTGTTTTGTGGGGTTTTTTTTTGGTTTTGTTTCTCAGTGATAAACATTAATTAGTTTTTATTTATCTTCTTTCTTTGCCTAACCCTACTTCTATAGCCACTTTCTAGTCATTTGATTTTCAACAATTCCAGACTAAAAAGACTGGTTGTAAATAACACCCTCTAGGATTTTTTTTCAGGCAACTGTAGGAGTAACTAAGGAAAGTAACACTTGAATTGGGCTTGTAATTTTTATTGCTGCTATTAAATGACCTGATCCAATAGGGAATGTATGCCTGGAAAAATGCATCTATGATCTCTTGCATCTTGTTAAGCTCCTGACTGTCATACTTCCTCCATAAACCCTCTTGACAAGTACTTCTGGCTTACTGTGTTCACTGTGAGTCTTAGAAAGTGAAATGGCAGAGGATGAGCAAGATCTTGATCACACAAATATGCTGTCTGCGCTTAACTAAAGGGGTAAATGAACTCTCATTAAAGACAGTCAGTCAGACTTTATTGGAAAATCCTTTTCTGATTAGACTTTTAGTCTTTTGCACTTTTCAGTTTAATTTACATGCAGTTTTTAGTGGACTTAAGATAGGCTCAAAGCAAATCAAGAATGTTCACACAGTGGTTTGCTCTCATTTAGCTAAATTGCTTTTTAAATAGGACTTAAAAGTTGGCCTACTTGGAGAATTTACTATGAAATTCTTGTGCATGGCAACTCCACTGTCACTTCCGATGCCCAGCACCGCACTGCCTGGCACTCACTGCCTGCTCAGAGCACTTCCATGGGGTAACTTGGTTTAGAGCTCCTAATGCTAGATCAGTATGAGGACTCCACTCCTGGTTAAGATTTCTACTAAAAATTGTAATGGACTAATTCTACAAACACATCTCTACCCACACATCCCCTAGAAGGCCAGCACAGCAGCCTGAAGACTAGATGAACTCTATATCCTGTGCTTCAGACCATCTGTCAGTGACCAGATCATATATTTACATATGTACTTTTTATCCAAATTCCACCTGTACTGCTGGGTGATGTAGTAACACGGGAATCCAATATTAATCACTATGGACCTGCAGACAGAAAGGAACAACTAAATGATTGCTAATATACACCCTGGCTTAGTTTGAGGAGGTGTCTTGGGGCTGACAACCAAAAAGTTAAAACTTAAATTAGTCTATATAAGGAAGTTGTTTAAAGCAGCAGAATATATTATCATTCGAAGTAAAGAAATGCAAATATTTTTATTATGTATTAATTTAAAAATCTGTGATTCTAGATTCAAATGTAACAGTCTTCATGTCTTAGGTTTGTGACTTTTCATAATTTCAGTCCAAATGCTGACCTATTTAAGAGGCCAGAGTTATTAATATTTCCTAATGTTTTCTACTTCTCAAACTTTACTACTGGATTTCTCCAAGGCATTCTTCGTTCTCTTTTTGAGAGAAATGATTCCTCTTCATTTTGAAAGTATCAATTCAGGAAGTAGCTGAAAGATAGAAAAATATGCACACAAAAATTGTTTGACTGCAGGTATTAATTGTAAAATATTCTTTTTTTTTTTTCCTGCGGCAATATGAAGGTGAATCAGGAAATGGATGGCTTTTTCGTATCACATGAATCAGTACCCAAGAATTCATCATTTTCACCAAATGTCTGACTACTTTTAGGGACTTAAAGTTAGATGGCCCTTATTTAAGGTCCATGTAACAACTTCTTTGACTGCCTTAGCTGTCAGAGACTTTAATGAAAAGAAAGAGGCTATTACTAAAAATCAGCTCACACATTTATAAATGCAAGTGAACAATTATTTATATTACACAGTTGTGTTGAAAATATCACCTTAGCATTCATAAAAATGAACCATTTTGTTTATAAAGAGCCTTAATCATAGAAATGCCATGATAAATACTACTTTATTCTCTCATTTCATCACAAATGGTAAATATAAACTCATCAGAAGAACATCTAGCTCTCAAAAGCCAAGTAATTTAGAATCTCATCTCACTTTTCCTATTTTGCAGATATTGCAGATACTAGTCAGTGTAACCTTTAAATACAGCACATAATGTGAGACAATAATTTGACAGAAAACAGCAGCAAGTTTGTAATGCTGGCATTTCTTTCCCTGTGATTTAGAGCATGTATTGCAATGGTGTCTTTTGCCAAGACAATTAAAATTCTGCTCAGTCTGACCTACTGGGCTAGGCAATACTGGAGGTACACAACTACAGCCTTGCATGCCCTGCTAAAAAGGACATGTATGCTCCCCTACCACAGCCACCTGTGGATGGCACACTTAAATCCTCTGGGTCATCTGCTTTCCTGGGATGAAGACGTCACTTCTATTTTTACATATAGTAACATCAGAAGTCCCTGACATTTAAATACGGCAGGCTCGTGATGATCGAACTAATGCTGAGGACCTGCTCAACTCAAATACAACAGGGCAAATACTTTCCTGTATCTCAAAGGGAAAGGAGGAAGAAACAGCGTTGTAGACCTGAGAAACAGGTCTCTCAGCAAGGCCACACAAGCAAGGTGGATTCAAGATACCAGACTGCATACTCTCTGTTCCTTAGCATTGGTTCAGGAAAGGGAGCTTGTTCATATGCACCATGCTACTGACTGCTCAGCTCTGGAAAGTTTCTGTTCACCAGGAGGGTTTCTCCTGAGCAATAGATGATGTGGTTAAAAAAACAAAAGCATGCAATTAACTGTGAGATTTCAAAGTTTTTCTTCTCATGTTTCTCAAAAATAACTGATGTTTTCAATGGAGTGGAAAAAAGCAACATGCAATGGCAATAAAGACTTTGAACTCTGTCATTGTGAAGCGAGCAAAGCCTATGATGGAAGCATAGCTCAAGGTCCAGTTTTACTGAAGCTAACTCCTCCCTCTTTCCCTATTTTTTTCCCCTTTCTTTTTCCTTTTATCCTAACTCAACCTTTGGACTTACAGTATCTGGCTTTGTTTTTCTAAATTATGAAGGAGACATACTCTCCAAGGTGCTTTTGATGGGTAATGTGAAGACAAGCCTTCCCTTACACCATGGCTTTCCCACCTAAACAGATGGAAATCCACCCCCTGCCCTGCCTTCTAACATTCCTTATATCCTGCCACCACGGGGAGGAGCTGAAATCTGGCTTCCCACCAAACTGGCCAAAAGCCCGAAGGTGCTGTGCAGCCTTCCCTTTTCCAACTGCAGTACCTTACTGCTTTCACATGGCTGCCATCCTTTCACATGCTAGGCTTTATTTTGTTGGAAGGAGGGATCAGGAATTAGTAACAGTGAGAAATATGACAGGAGAATACAGGGCAGGGGAGGAGGAGATCTGTATTGGAAGGAAACTGGATGAATTTGGACTTCGTCCTCTGAAGGCCTTTTTTCCTTCCTCCTATCTGATAGCAGAGCTTCTCCTCCTGCTTTCTCCCCTTGGCATAATAATCCTAGATTATGTTAGGTTAGAGACACCACTGTGCAAGATACCAGTACAGACCCCCAATCCCCCCAGCCCCTACTTGTAAGAGCACGCCTGGGCACTGTGTTTCTTACAATTGCTTGTCTCACTCAGCAGATCTGATGTAACTTTGCACTAAGATACAGTGCAGAGTAACATGTAATGTTAAATAATGTTACATTTTGTAGCTTATTTCAAACATGGTTAATCTCATGGCCAGTTTCATACATCTTTGTCATCTTTTTGCTTCTTAAAATCAAATAACATGAAAGAGAATTAAGCATTGACATCATTACTGTTCTTCCATGAAATACAAAGCACATGATTTAAAACCTCTGGGGATGATACAGAGAAAGTGTAATTCCAGTGGAATTTTTCTTAGGCTGTACAGTACATCATTAATCCAGTATCACATAAAACTATAAGTGTTGTGAGGTTTTGGAGTTTGTTTTTGTTTTGCTTGGTTGGGGATTCTTAGATATATGCTCATTGTTTCATAGCCAAACTGCAGGGGAATTTCTGGAGGCTGAAATTCCCATCACTCCAGGTACTGAAATTTTGATGTTTTGTCACTGTTGGTGGCAAAAGTTAGTATGTTTGATTTGTTGTTGCCCCCACCCCCCAGCAGTTGGAAAAACAAGTATATTTCCTCTTTAAAAAGAAAAAAAGCCTAAAGTTATTTTAATAGGTGGAGATACATAAGAAACATGAGACCTGCTGATGTGAACAGACACATCTCAAAACCTCCCTAAACAAGTTAATGGAGTGTATATGGGAATTGTCCCGTACCAGCACTTAGTTTGACGGCGATTTTTAGGCGTAAAATTGATTCTCTTATTTTCTATACATGTATTTTCTGGAGCTGAGGAAATTGAACAGGACCGCGATCCTACATAAATATACGTTGTGTTAGCATCTTACAAAACGGTATTGTTACAAATATGGAAACATCCTTGACTATCAGGGTTACATGGTTGTAATGGAAAATAGTTTGGCCTTCAGTATTTTCTTTCATGGTTTGGATGGGTTTTTTGGTAGGATTGGTTTTTTTTTTTTCTCATTTTTTAATACTAACATGCAATCAGAAAGAATGTTCCAAATTCCAAAGCTTCATTTTTAATAATAGTTTCAAACTTTTATTAATGTTTCTCCTTCAACGAGTTTCTTTTATAACACAGCCAAAGAAACATTCTCCCTTGAGCTGGATGTTTCAGGCAGTTTGGATTTCCAACATCTTGGCTTGCAGATAAGTTTTTATTCTAGTTGTTTTAAGTATATTTTTATAGGATTACTCTAGCATGGATCAGTTCCACGGTTTTGTTTGTTTTAATAAACTCTCGGTGCTTTTAGTCTTCTGCATGGAGGTCTTGCTGCAAACAACACAAGCTAGTTTGTGCTGCGGTTTGTAGTAAAGTGCAAATGCTGCCATAAAAGAAAGAAACTTTGATGGAACTCATTATAATACATGTACGAGCACAGATAACCTCCTGGTTTGCTACGGATGGCTTGGCTAAACACAAAAGCATGCGTCGAAAACAGGGTGAGCGCGGAAACGTGAACGTACGTACCTGAGGAAGGTGCCGGCGCCTCGGCCCGCGGCGCCACGTCTCGCTGCCCGGGACCG
>NW_009916507.1:0-3379 GCF_000696875.1 Nestor notabilis | reverse complement strand
ATCTAATTATATAGATTATTTAATTGTATATTACAAATATAACTTGTAGTTTTTCCTCCTCCCCAGAGGAAAAAGAGGAAAATTTCCCTGAAAATTAACTTTCTGCACCTTTCCCACAGGTTTTTCTGTTGGTGTCGTTTCTGGCTGCAGTTACATGCTTGGAGTGTCTCCCATGTGTGTTCCATGTGTGCTCCCTGCACGCGTGCCGCTGTGCTTGCTCCTCTGCACAGTCTTATGCACTCTCCTATTTCCCATGCACGCTCCATGGATGCTTCTTGCATGCCCCCAGACATGTTCCTTGGCATGTTCCTTGGATGCCCTCCATGCACACTTCCTTGCACACCTGGAGCTCCCATGCACAGCACCATGCATGCTGCCATCTCTCATGCATGCTCCATGTACTCTTCAGTTCCTGGGCATGTTCCTTGGCACTCTTCCATGCATGCTTCCAGCTCCCATGCATGCTTCCTTGCACACTTCAAGCTTTTGTTCATCTTCCTATGCACGCATGCTCCCTGCATGCTCTTGTGCACAGTCCCGTGCATTCTTCCTGCTCCCTTGCATGCTTCCTTGGAAATTTCAAGCTCCTGTTCATCCTCCCATGTATGTTCCCCTGCTCGCTCCCTGCACGCCTCAAGCTCCCATTCATCCTCCCATGCACGTCCCCATGCACCCTCCCTTGCGCATTCCCCTGCATGCTCCCACAAACATTCCCACTCACCCTCCCTTCAGGCACCACCACTGCTTCCGTCTTCCCTCCTCCCCCTGAAAAGCTCCAAAGTAGCTCATTTTAACCCCAATTTGCTTGAGCTTTGCCCAATATCTTCCCAGCAGGACTCTGCCCACTGGTATCCCAGCTTGCTAGAGAAGGCATTTTGCAGCTCCCGAGTATTTGTACATGCAGCTTTGCAGGATATAATAGTATTGAATACAATTTAATGCTATTTAAGATGATTTAGTATTATTTAATACTATTTAGAAGTTCACATTGTGGCGTGAGCATCACCTGCAGCTTGCAGAAGGCAGTAAGGCTAAAAAAGTTTCTGGGGGAATTGCAATAACCCCTTTGAGAGGGAAATAATTGGTGACTGAGGAAAACTCTGGAATATTAAGATAAAAAACATATATAAATGACAGAAAATGGATATATTAACAAAACATTAACTCTCCACATGAGTTGACTTCCATGGGAGCTGTGAGGGGGGGATGGCACCACTAAAAAATCCCATCTTAAGGGAAAGAAAAGAGAATAAAAATGCTTTATTCCCAATCCCATTCTGTGATAATTATCTTAGCGGAGCTCAGAAGTGGCGCAGAAAAAACACGTGTGGTTTTTAAACGAAAGTCGCCTTCGCTCCAGAGGACTGGGGCTGAGATTTGGTGTATTTTACTCATTTTGGGGGTATTTTGTTATTTATTTGTGGTATTTTATTATTTTGGGGAGTATTTTGTTATTTATTTAGGGTGTTTTATTGGTTTTTTGGGGGGATATTTTATATTTATTCGGGGTATTTTATTATTTTCAGGGATATTATATATGTGGGGTATTTTTTTGGGAGGGGAGTATTTGATTATTTGGGGGAATTTTGTTATTTATTGGGGGGATTTTATTCTTTTGAAGGGTTTTTTACTCTTTATTTAGGGTATTTTATTATGGGGGGATGTATTTTAGTATTTGGGGGGCATATTTTATATTAGGAGCATCCCAGTCAGGGCTTGGGATGCTTCCAGCATTGTTGGCTTATCCCACTTACCACAGTGGGATTACACAGACTCCAAGTAGGAAAGAGATGATAAGAAATATAATCCTCTACATGGTATTTCTCCTATATTTGGGAAAATGCTGTCACTGGGATGGAATAGGGATTTAACCCAGCCCTTGGAAATGCTGAGATCAGCTGCAACAGCAGCATTTTGGAGTATATACTCCACTTCTGGAGAATGGGAGCAGAGAGGGAAGGTGCTGTGGGGCTTTATGGGTACAAAAAACCTTTGAAGGACTTTTTTTGCCACAAACCTCGTCTTTAAAGGACTTTTTTAGGTGAAGCCCCCACACAAAGGACTTTTTTTGCTGCAAACCCCCATTTAACATGCTTTTTTGGGTGCAAAAATGCTGTTTGAAGGGCTTTTTTGGTGCAAACCTCAGCTTAAAGTGCTATTTTTGGTGCAAACCCTGTTCTGATTGCCTTTTTTTAGGGGTGCAAACCCCTTTTTTGTAGGACTTTGAGTGCAAGCCCCTGTTTTAAGGACTTTTTTGGGTGCAAACCCCCATTTTAGGACTTTTTTGGTTGCAAACCCCTTTTTAATGTGCCTTTCTTGCTGCAACCCCCTGCCTGAATAGCTTTTTTGGGTGCAAACCCCTAATGTAAAGGCTTTTGGTTTTGGTTTTTTTTTTGCTGCAAACTGCTTTGGAGGAGCTGCTAAAACAACATCCAGGCATGATGAGGATGGGGACAGAGCCTGGATGCTTGCATAGGATATGGGGCTTATTTGGGGGATGGGGGGAAAGCCGGGATTCTAGGAGCAAGGAGCTGCCTGTGTGGGGTTTTGAACAGGGTTTAACCCTTTTTCCTTCCTTCACCAAGCACGGTACCCCCAAATCCCCATCTGGAATGCTTTTTTATTCTTAAGGTTAAATAAAACAAAATTAATTGCATTTTGCATCTAAACCCCCTCCTTCTGTTGCAGAGAAACTCATGTTTCCCAATGATGATTTTTGCTTGCTTTAACTTCAGCCCGGAGCAGGTGCTGGAGGAACATCCCTGTGAGCAGCATCCCCTTTTCCACCCGTTTTTGTGCTCCCGATAGCTTCATACAGGTGGGAAAAGGGGTTTTCCTGCTCTTTGAGGGTGAGAAAGGAAGTTTTCTCCACTTTCCTCCCTCTTGTCGGTGCCGAGCGCTTGCCACCCCGCTGTCTGTTTTTCCTCGCCGAGGTTCAGTTCTAATTATGTTGATTTTCTCCAGCCCACCCCCCTCCTGGCAAGCTTATTAGGGGGAATATTTTTATTTATTATCATTTCGCCCAACTCCCGCCAGCATTTCCAATTACTCTCGCCGCTTCCTTGTAATTGTCTTTCCGTAATGGCTGCGAAACAATTGCGCTAAATGAGGTGGCTCCGGCAAGATGAGGGTTTCACTTCATTAAAGGCTAATGGATTCCCAGCTCCAGCTCTGTGGGCAAAAAAAAAAAGGGGGGAAAGAAAAAGAGATATTTAAACAACTTCTTTTTATTTTATCAGGATAACTTTGCCTGGGATAACAGGGTTTGGTTTTGGTGTGGGATGTGTGTTGGTGACCAGGATTTTCCCATATCTAGGCTTGAAGCTTTTTAAGTTTTGGGGGATTTGATAAATTAGTTATCTCTAAGTTCCTGCCAGCT
>NW_009916506.1:3694-10517 GCF_000696875.1 Nestor notabilis | reverse complement strand
AATCTGTCCAGAACCTGGCTGCTCACAAGCATCGTGGACTACCAGCCGCCTGGGTAGCTAGTATAAGCCTGACTGTTGGAAAAGGGATATTTCCAGGACAAATTCATGTAACTTCCCTTGCTTCCAAGCTGGGGGTGCTGGGGTATCCCTGTCACCCGATGGATGTCTGGGTGGTTGGAAGAGGTCACTGCCAGCACTCTGTAACTTTAATCTTTCCCTGTGTAGTTTCCATTTAAAAAACTCTATTTAGAAGGAAAATAAACAGGCATTCAATGATCTTATTACCATTGCAGGAAAACCCAGAAAACCAACAACTGACATTAAATAACTTGTTTAAAATGAAATACAAAATACATGAAGAAACACATCGCGACATCTGATGCAGAAACCACTGCAGGTCATTGCATTAAACAATGAGATGTAGGTCAGATCAGAGAATCAAAGAAACCACCACAAAAACACCCCTTGCTGGTTTAAATGTGAGAGTTCAGGTGCATTTGTTCACATTTACCTTGTGCGTTAGTGTATCCAGAGCTGGTGAACGATGCGATTTCAGCTTCCACCTTTAGAGCAGATGCTTGCTCGTGTTTCCACAACACCTTTGTTCCCTTTCTTGTTCCCTGCTTTCAGAGCGAGCTAGAAACCAAAGCACGACACTGCCTGAGGGAAATCTGCATCCCACAGGCACGTTACAGCATCTTTTATTGCATCCGCATCCCACAGGCACTGGTGCTGGCGTTGACCTGGTGGGGAAAAGCATCCACCCTCGTGGCGTTTCAGCTTTATTGGCAATCCAAAGGCTGCCGGGGGCAGGCTGGTTGTGTGCCACTGAACCCAGTGGAGCAGCCCCCAGCAAGTGTGCTGGGTCTTAGCAAAAGGCTGGGGTTCTGCAGTATTCCCACACAGCTAATGATAAACCTCCTTTTACTGTCAAGTGGGAGTAAGCTACGAGCCATGAACTGATGTCACAAACTCTTCTGCACAAGAGGCAGAAAACACAAAAAGCTCAGATGGATCAACCACTTCCACCATTTCATGGTTTCCAACAAACTTTATTCAAGGCAAGGAGCAGAACGAAAGGCGAGCCGTTCGTCAGAGGTACATGCATAGCTGTGTGGCAGAGCGTCACCCTAACTGTATATACTTCAAATATAATAAACAGGCTATAATAACCTTTATAAAAGGGTCTGTCCGGTGCAGCTGGCCTTCAGCTGAGCTGGTTACTGGTGCGAGGACTTGGTGCTTGAAAAACAGTATAAATAGTCTTTAAAAAACGAGCCCAACAGCAAGGCTGCAGCTCAGCAGCACATCGGCCGCGGTGCAGGACCCTCAGCGCGGCCGCGGTGCCGGCCCCAGCCCCTGCCTGCACCCACCGTGCCAAGGCTGTGACACTGCAGGGACAGACGGACACGGGGCCATCACACACAGCCACACTGGACATGGGCACTCCATGTATGTATTAAATCCAGAGAGCTGGAAGTGCTTATTGGTTAAAAGTCCTTTGACTACAAAGGGCAGTTGCTGCTACTAGAAAAGGAGCCTATTCCAGCTAGAACACACCTTCACTGCATCCCTGTCAGTGTTCAAGGCCAGCTTGGACGAGCAACCTGCTCTAGTGGAAGGTGTCCCTGCCCGGGGCAGGGGTTGGAGCTGGAGGAGCTTTAGGTCCCTTCCAACACAAACCAGCCTGGGATGGCCCCAGGCAGCACACTGAGCATGCTGCCAAGTGCACACGTAGGTGCCTGCATGCACAGGGAAAGGCTTTCCGAGGAGCTAGTGAAGAAACAGGCAGGAGGGCTCGGGATGGGAGCGCTACCTCTCGGGGTTACTCTATGTTCTAGCTACAGGGAGGGGCTAGGGCAGCTGACGGATGCTCACTTGTCACCCCCAGCTCGAGGGACCCACCGTCCCCTTCCCGGCGGGACACGGGGACACCCCGGCAGCGGCCGGCATGGGGGGAGAGCGCGGCCCCAGCACCCGTCAGGACAGGGAGGTGATGTTGGAGCGTCCCCCCGGCGGGGCCATGATCTTCTGAGCCGTGCGGCGTGCGATGTGGTCGTCTGCCTGCGAGCCTGCGGGACAGGAGAGCATGGGCAGGCGGGGCCATGGCTTTGAGGGCACAGATCATAGCACATTCCCTGGTGGAAACACCCATGTTTTCACTATGTATCGTTTTGGACACTGTATTAATGCCATTATTTACCTGAACATCTTTCACCGCTTCTCTCTGGGAAACATTATAAATGCTTTCCTCTATAAACAGATTCTATCTAATAAAATGTGGGACCTTGTACATTTAGTAAACACTATGTGATCCATTTGATTTCAACCAGCTAAGAAAACATCACTGAAGTCATTTTACAGCAAAGCACTGGCTTTCCAAGGTCCCTAAATCTGCTGATGGGCAGATTTCTGCAGGATGCTGAGCTGAATGAAGCTCAATATTGGGCAGTTTTTTTCCCTGTGAGGGTGCTGAGGCGCTGGCACAGGGTGCCCAGAGAAGCTGTGGCTGCCCCATCCCTGGCAGTGTTCAAGGGCAGGTTGGACACAGGGGCTTGGAGCAACCTGCTCTAGTGGAAGGTGTCCCTGCCCGGGGCAGGGGTTGGAGCTGGAGGAGCTTTAAGGTCCCCTCAACACAAACCATTCCATGGTTCTGTGAATCATTGCCTGCTTATGCAGAAAGTTCAAAGGAATTAAATTCTGGTTTCTGTAAATGGAGTTTTTTGACTCATATCTACAACCCCAACCACTTCTAACCCATGACTTGCAGGGGATGCAGCCAGGGCTGAAATCGGGATGCCCCCCTCAGCAGCCACCGCAGCATCTCCATTGACCCAGGCAGGACGCTGGTAAGACCCACACCTTCATCTCATCCTCCCATCATTGCAGTCTCCACCCTCCATGGCCCTGCACTCACAACCACCTCACAGTCCCCCACCAGGCCTCATGATGCACGTTCATCAGTGCATTACCCAGATACCATAAAGCATCCCGGAGGTTTCTCTGCTGCATCTAGTCCCTGGGCTGCTGCAACAGCAAGAACTGCTTTTTACTGAGCAGAACTGCAGTTCCACTCCTCAGCCTTGCCCTGCTGCGCACACAAGTGATCCCCACGCAAACCAGCCCCGGCTCTGGGGACACCTGCCCTACCTGAAAGGCTGAACCCCGACTGGTGCAGGTTGCGCACGGCGGGGGCCGGGGCTTTGCCCGCACACGGTGTGATCCTGGCTCCCGACGTGGGGGCCACGGCTCTGGTGCTGGTGAGGACCTCATGGACCGGCCCGTCGTAGAGCCCGCGGGGAACGCCGTGGATCTCAGCCAGCTGCAGGGGGAGCAGCGGAGGGTAAGGCACGTATTGAACAAGAACCAGACCCAGCTCATGGGTAACGACCTCTTGTCCTTCTCTCCGTGCTTAACCCCCCACGGAGCGGTTTTGGGGAGCCCAGGCAGGACAAGGCACCCAGCAGTGCTCCCACCATCAAAGCCAACCAGAGGATGCTGCCTGGACCCCACGGCAAAGGTCACGTCCCCTCGGAAAAGGGGTTCCAAGAGGCCCCTGAGGGTGCTATAATACTCAAATAGGTGTCACTGGTCAACGTGCCAACCCACACACCAAAGCAGTGACACGACACGTCACAGACTTCCAAGGCCTAGAAAGAAAACCATTAATAATACTCTTGTTTCTGTTGCCTATTCCATCAGCAGACCTGCCACAACAGTGACTGCAATTCAGTAATGCAGAGAGACTGCAGCTAAAATACGGGATCATGGCAGGTAAAATTCTCCTTACCCTGTTCCTCGCCTTTATCCTTTTATAAACAAAATCAGGGAATGTCTTTCTGGGAATGAAGCGACCTGAGCCCTGGGTTACACACAGGTTTCCATCTTCAAGAACAACTCTTCCTTGACTTATGACCACAGTAGGAGCCCCATGACACTCTGTGCCTTCAAATATGTTGTACTCCACATTCTGGAAAAAACAAACCATAGGGCTAGGATTTATGAAGACAAGGTGACAGTCTGGCCAGTTTTATACACCCCCACCCCCAATTTTTGTACATTGCTCCTTATGCATAATCAGTTGTACTTAACTAACCCTTCATACTGCAAATGATCATAGAATCCCAGCCTGGTTCGGGTTGGAAGGGACCTTAAAGCTCCTCCAGCTCCAACCCCTGCCCCGGGCAGGGACACCTTCCACTAGAGCAGGTTGCTCCAAGCCCCTGTGTCCAACCTGCCCTTGAACACTGCCAGGGATGGGGCAGCCACAGCTTCTCTGGGCACCCTGTGCCAGCGCCTCAGCACCCTCACAGGGAAACACTCAGGAAGATCAGACCATCCAGCAACTGAGGAGCTGCTTAAGATGTGAAGGGCCTTGCATTTACTTTTACAAATACAAGCAAATTAAAACATCCTTTGGATACTGTACAGGGTAAACACTTTATAGCTGGAACTTCCAACCCAAATCATGATTCTATGGTCCCTGACCTGAAGAATTACACTGCTGTACTGCTCAATTCTGACATGAAAACCAGCTCAGAAAATACTGTTTAAAACATGTCACCAGATTGTGGGTTTTTGCTGAGATGATCCTCGTGGCCTTGGGGTTCCACAGCACCAAGTCCGCGTCGGCGCCCAGGGCGATGCGCCCCTTCCTGGGGTAGCAGTTGAAGATCTTGGCAGCATTGGTGCT
Organism: Nestor notabilis; assembly: GCF_000696875.1. NCBI lineage: Eukaryota > Metazoa > Chordata > Aves > Psittaciformes > Psittacidae > Nestor > Nestor notabilis. Next base: position 5,824 of record NW_009916506.1, on the reverse strand, counting down.
GGTCACTGCTACGAAGCCGTTCTCGTCCATCTTCCCTGAGACCTGGGGAGGAGAAGGGAAGAACCACCACTGCCCAGACCTGTGCTCTCCCACCATGAGGAATGAGGATCTGGGAGAAGGTATTGCAGGATCCAACTGTGTGGCCATGCGGTGTAAGGAGCCCCCCTGTGACAGCGCTGCAATCACAGGGAAGGGAGATGTGGAGGCTCAGCCTGGGGGCTAAATCATACCCTAGATGGGGTTTATTTTCCATAGGCTTTGAAAAACAAGACGTTCACTGGTAGGCTCCAGCTCCCTCTACAGGGATCTCATGTTAACTGGAGATGGTTAAGGATATTTCAATGAAGAAAGACTGGAACTGGACCTGAACAGTGCTACTGATCCTCTTTACTTATTATCCTAAGATAAATTCTATCTGTCTTTGAGCAAAGCCTACCTAAGACAGAGGCTTTGGGGTGGACTGGTTTCCGAGCTCCTGGAATTCCCACATGGATGCAGCCAGAGCCTCCCAGTGATGCTCCTCGGGAGGGCAGGGTGCACCGGTGCACAGGGACACGGGACCCAATCCCACCAGCCAGACACTGGTGCACCACAGCTCTGCTCCACTGCCCGGCAGACACGGAGGTGCCTCCAGAGCCTGTCCCCACCGATGGGAACTGGGACGACCCGGCAGCTGGGAGGCACAGCCACAGCCACCAAGGGGGAGACACCCCGTCCCCATCCTCCTCCCCAGGCTCCTGCAAACACTGGGAAGAGGAACATCACGTCTCGCCCTTAGCAAAATGTGCCGGAGAGACCTTCCCTTGTGACTGTGAGTGAGAGCGGGGGGGTGATCCCGCAACGAAGCCTTTGAAGACACACTGAAGGCATTCGAGTGTCGCACCTTCTCTCATTAGCGAGCTCCTCTGCGGTGCCAGTCTAGACACTGTCACACCTCCTGGCTTGTGTGATTTAATGAGGACAGCGGCATCGCCTGGCACAGCACCGCTCACGTGCACCTCCAGCCCCAGCCTCCCAGGAACCAGCCTTGTGTCAGTACCTACCACACACTTCTCCCAGATGATGGACATCCGCTCCTCGATGCCGTTGGTGCCCTCGGGGATGAGGGTGAAGTTGTCCTTCCCCACAGCCTTCTGCGCGGTGGTGAAGGTGCAGTGAGCGCTGCCGGCAACCTGCAGGTCCCCGCTGGGCAAAGCACAGCGGAGGAGGTCAGAGGAGGCATCCCAAACCACTAACCCCCTGCCAGCACCCAGCTCCAACCCCTGCCCCGGGCAGGGACACCTCCCACTAGAGCAGGTTGCTCCAAGCCCTGTTCAACCTCTCAAACACAGCAGATGCCCTCAGGCTCCCACACTGACATGGAACTCACCAGGACAGGAGGGAGGAGAGGTGCTCCGGTGTGGTGGGGTCGGGGCTGATGGGGGGAGACGTGACGAAGGCTGCGGCTTTGGCCCAGTTTTTACTCCAGTAGTGAGAGCCGTCGGTGCCCAGGCTGGCGGTGATGGGCTCTCCATACACAACCGTGCCTGTGGAGCAGCAGTGAATGATGCACACATACTGTGTGCCACAGAATCCCAGACTGGTGTGTGCTGGAAGGGACCTTAGAGCTCCTCCAGCTCCAACCCCTGCCGCGGGCAGGGACACCTTCCACTAGAGCAGGTTGCTCCAAGCCCCTGTGTCCAACCTGGCCTTGAACACTTCCAGGGATGGGTTTTAACGGAACAGAGGAGTGGTTTGGGTAGAAGGAACCTAAAGACCACCCAGCTCCAACCCCCGGCAATGGGCAGGGACCCCTTCCACTAGAGCAGGTTGCCCAGAACCCCATCCAGTCTGGCATCGAATGTCTGCAGGGATGGCACATCGTGCCCTGCAGCCTCTTTGCACACAGCGCAGACACACACTGGGTTAATGACACAAGACATTTCACTGATCTTCAGTGTTCCCAGCACTGCAGCTTTATAAATTCACCTTAATCCTTTAGATCACCTCAGCTAACTGGGACATGCTGTCAAAACACGTTTTGAATCCGAACGTTTTCTCCTTAGACCAAGCACACATTCATGCCTCCTTTAAATCAAAGCAGCATCTCTGTAGGCAGGGATGGCTGTGCTCCCCCTCCTGTCCCCGGGC
>NW_009916506.1:435-3654 GCF_000696875.1 Nestor notabilis | reverse complement strand
TCTTCCCACTCCACCCCCAGCTTGAATTTGGAACTTGCTCCAGATGCATTTTTCATTTAATTCATGACAAACGACAGCAAGCGAATTATTTCCCTTTTTCAGCTGCATCTCCTGAGGTTCAGGTGCCAAAGCTTCCAGCACCTCTCCTCACATCTTTCCAGTTCAGAGCAATTAGCTCTGGCACACGCTAAAGAAAAGCCAACACCAAGTTTTAGCGCCCTTAAAATGCGAGAGAACTTGGGTGGTAATGAGTTCTCAAACCTTGCAGCCAGAACAATATTCCTGGACGTACTTAAAGAGGCCCAATTTGCGTGCAGACAGAATCACAGACTGCTTGGGTTGGAAGGCACCTTAAAGATCAGCCAGTTCCAGCCCCCCGGTAAGAATTAGCGCTTTACCTTTCCTCTTTGCTTGAGCCAAGACATCCGCTGCCCCTTTGCTCATGACTTTGGTGACGTACAAGGGGCAGTTGGCCTGTCTCGCGATGGTAATGGCCCGGAACACTGCCTCCGCCTCCACCTGCGGGGACACAGCCCAGGGCAGGTCTCGGGGCGGCTCTGGTCCAGCCAAACCCCGGGGCAGCGCCGCTGCAGGGCCGGGACGTTACCTCCTCGGGGCGGCTGAGGACGTGCCCTTCCGGCCCAGTAATCCCGAGTTCCAGCAGCCTCTTCTGCTCCTGGTGGAGGAAGGTGAACGGGAGAGCAGTCAGTGACATGAGCGGCCCGGCCGAAGCAGTGCGGGACACGCAGCACCTGGTTCGGAGGCACCTGAAGGGTGACGGGAATCATGAATAGAGGAGGGGGCACCATTTGTACCTGTGGCACTCCACAAACCGCTGCAGCTACTTCTTACGGGACCCATCCTGTGCTGCGGGAGCATTTCTGTGCTGGGAACTGCTGCGTCCCAACAGCACCTTTGGACCTTCCCTACTCCTCAAAGCCAGCTACGGATGTGGAGGATGAGGACTGTAAACCCATTGCTGCTTACTCCAACGCTGTGCTAGGTGGGATGCTGCAAGTTTCCTTGGACCTGAGGCTGCCTGAGGCAGCTTAGAGGGGCACAGGGAGGAAGCAGAGATGGGTGCCAGGTAAATGAGATGATCAGTGGGACACAGCAAGTGCCACCCATCCGGAGCCTCACTGGTACATCACGCAGCCGCAGCCACACACGTTCCCCTACCCAGTGACAGACGCTGGTCATCCACATGGTATTTGAAAGCAGATGTCCAGCACACACCTCATCCTGATTCCTTTCTGCCATGTTGTGTGTCATGTAGTGCTCCCACTTAGCTGGCATTAGATGTAAGGATGTTACTCAACACTATGGACCAGATCTCACAGGCTTTAAAGGATCCAGCTCTCAGAGGATGTTTAGTTCTCTGTGTTCCTGTTGCAGATATCACATCACAGAACCATGGAACACCCTCTGAGCTTGTCCCCAGGGCTCAAGCACTATCACACTGGCAGCTTGAAGAAATACTTGTGGAGACACTGAACCGTTTGGGATCACATTATGTTTCAGAGCCAGCTGAAGAGAGGGTTTCTCAGATAAAATCCCAGGGAGGCGGAGGTGGGAATTAGCCTCTATCCTGTTTGTTTAAATAAGCCCATTTGAAGGATTGGGATTCTGCTTCCATTTTGAACTCTCCTCCCACACCAGACTGAACATTTGTGTGACCATAAGCCAAAAGGTCTAATTCTACCTTGTGTCACCCAATTGCAGGATGTATCTAAGATTTTATTTTTTCTAAAGGTGAAAAGGAAAAAGAATGAACATGGGCAAAGTCCCAACACCGCGGAAGTTCCCGAGTGCCATTTGTGGAGATAAAAATTGCCACGTGCAATGCACACTACTGCAAAAGATCCAAACCTCCTTATTCTCTCAGGTACTCAGCTCTTCTAACCAAGACAGATGCTGTGCTAAGTATCACTCAAGCAGTCAGGCATCCTTCGAGAAGCCCCAGACCAGTTGTTGGGAACCACTGAACAGCCCTTGTAGAGATTTCTGTGATTAAACCCAATTGGGTGTGAGGAACGGGGAAGATGCTGCTGGTTTTAGCAGGAGCCCTGATCATGCCACCACGGGTGACATCCCAGGGCCACAGCAGGCTGCTGCTGCCCTCACCTGGACTGATCCCTATGGAATTTACAGCACCAACTGAGGCTAAAATCGAGGCAGCACTGCTCCACCTTCCGCCAGGCACCACAGCCCGTCTGCTCACATCAGCACACTGCCCGAGATCAGATACTCTTAGATCAAACACTCCTTTCATGTAAAGCAATCTGAAGCCTGTACCTCGTCGATGATGTCTCCGTTTTCAGCGTGCACTTGGGCAATGGCCCCCAGGTCCCGGATAATGCAGAATATTTCATACATCTGCAAGAGACAGGGGGTTGCCCTGTGTCAGATACATCACTGCTTGTGCTCCGAGTGTGAGGGGTGACGTGCACTGGGCGCTGGCAGCGTTACCTGGGCATCGGTGCACTGAAGCTTGTCTTTGTAAGCCATAAACACCAGGAAGGAGTTCACACCTCGAGAGAAGAAAAGGACATTTATTGTATGATTATTGTATTTATTGTCCCAGCTGAGAACCCAGCGAGCTGGTTCTGGCCAAGTTCAAACCTGGGGTTCGTGCTGGCTTGGGTCAGACTCAAAGCGAAGCACAGCTAAGGACTGAAATGGGAAATGTCCCCCCAAGAACTGACCCCCAAAGCCTGGAGGCCACAGCAGGCAACACCCCCCACCTCTGCATGCACCTGAACCAGAAGCCCCCAGCCCATTTCTGGTTCTGGGTGCCCTCCCTGAGCTGCTCTGAATGCACAGAACCAAATGCATTGCTCCCAGTCACAATGTGGTGGCTTCAATTTGTGGTTTACCATCAACCTCTTTCCAGTAACTGTCTCTGAATTAGTGCATTAGTGCTAAGGCTAAATTACAGCATGAGACTCTCCATTAGAGCACTGCTATTTAGTGCACTGCTATTTAGCTACAGAAACAGCCAGGCAGTGCTTCGTATACAGCCTTGCAATCCTGATGCTATCATTCCTAACGACACTCCATGAAGCACTGAGCCAAAGCTGGGGAGTTGCTACTGTATTTTATATGGAGAGAGGCAACAATTAATCCCAAACAAGAGTCAAATTACAAACAAGCTGTATTTCATGTGAATTACACATGACACATACCCAGTATATGGCTGGAATAGCTCCATGACTCCAG
>NW_009916506.1:0-409 GCF_000696875.1 Nestor notabilis | reverse complement strand
CTATGTTAACTGCCCAGTGAAGCACCTGCCTGCAAGACTGCAAATTACACTGAAGTCATTTAGCTCTGCACTGGCATAGCTGAAAGCAAAATGTAGTTCCAAGCGTGGAAGTATTAATGAAATGCAGGGATTCCTATCCCACGTTTATTCTGTAAGCCCTGTTTTGAACATTTCTATTTGAATACATGGGGCTTGGAGCAACCTGCTCTAGTGGAAGGTGTCCCTGCCCGTGGCAGGGGTTGGGGCTGGAGGAGCTGTAAGGTCCCTTCGACCCACCCTGGGCTGTGATTCCATGATCCTCACCCTTGTCCTTCACGAGCGCCTCCAGCTCCTCGCGCAGGCTCTCGTGCCAGCGCGGGATGTCCACGTGCAGCGAGTAGTCGCAGCAGGCCTGGCCCCCCGCGCTCCC
>NW_009916505.1:0-507 GCF_000696875.1 Nestor notabilis | reverse complement strand
TCGCTTTCCCACGTAGAAGTCCAATTGTATGGTTCTTTGTCCATACCCACTCGAGGCTGGGGCGGCCCCCCCGCATTGAGCACGAACGTCTGGGTCCTGCTCCCACAGCCGAAGAGCCAGGAGAGAAAACTGCTGATGGATCTCTTTCGCACATGGATGTCTCTGCAATGGTGCCACTTCCTCGCTGTCCCACCTAAAAGTCCTTTTGTATATTTTTTGACCATGCCCGCTCGAGGCTGGGCTGAGCCCTCCTCATTAGAGCATGAACGTCCGGCTCCTGCTCCCACAGCAATAGAGCCAGGAGACAAAGGTGGTTCTGGGCCTCTTTAGCACATGGAGAGCTCCACAACGGTGCCACTTGCATTGGGCTCGCTCCATGCTTTCCACCTAAAAGTCCTATTGTATTGTTCTGTGACCATGCTCGGTCCAGGCTGGGCTGATCTCATCGCATTGAGAACGAACTTCCATGTTCGGTCGATGAGCCGAAGAGCCAGGTGAGAAAACTGC
>NW_009916504.1:0-3073 GCF_000696875.1 Nestor notabilis | reverse complement strand
TGGAAGCAGTCAGCAAGTTCACGGTCAGCACTGGAGACTTTCAAGACAACAAAAGGGTTGGGAGAATGCAAGACGCCACCACTGCTCCAGCAACCCCATGGGCAAGGAGAGTTTTTGGGGTGGTCTCCCTTCCTTTCGGTCCTTGTGAAAGGTTTCCCCAGCTGGACACACAGGATGCACATGTGGCTGCATGACCGTGGGATACCAGGCTTCCCCAGGGAGAAACATGGATGCCACATGTCCCGCCAGAGGCACAGCCCCACCAGCAGAAGGTGCACATGCCACTGGCGGGTGCCAACCTTATTCGCAAGCAGAGGCGACAGTGGTGACACTGGTGATCTTGGTGGAGTCATCAGACCAAGGCTGGAGGTTCTGGAGGGCGAAGAGGGAGGAGTTGTGGACACAGATGGGGTCGGCTTGGATGGGCTGGTTGATGGTTTTTTGGAAGGCCTCCTGCTGCAGTTGCATAAGGATGCGGTTTGCTTGCTGCCGCTCAGCCTCCCGCTCCTCCGCTGTCTGCCTCCTAGGAGAGAGGGAGCAGTTAGAGGGGACTGGAGGAGCAAAGGAGGGTATCTCCAGAGAGAATGGATTTTGCTGGGTGCTTAGGACTGGGGGGGGGGTAGCAAAAGAGGTTGCCTAGCCACAGTGTGGGCCCACAACCCCTGCCTAATCTGCCAGTAAATCCCCTAAACTGGGGATTGGGGCTATATCTTCTAGCCCCAACAATTTTTGCTCCAATCACAGAAAGCCAGGTGCAACCCACAGCTTTGGTTTATTTTCCACCCATGGGAAAAACCCAAGCAGAGGAAAACCACCCACAGGAGAACATGACAGGGTTGCAAAAGGTGGGATTTCCTACAAATGTGCCCTGTGCCCATCAGTGAGAGCCAAGCGCACAACATCCCAGTGAGGTGAGACATCACTGACTGGCAGTGCTACATGGCTGGGAGACAAGCAACATCACCTCGGGTATCCGCTTCCCATCTCTGCCGCTGGGCTGTGGTGACCAGCTGTAAGGAGTCTGGATGAAGGCAACAACATGACCAAGGCAGGCAGGACAAAAATCAGCAAAATATTAGCTAAACACTAGCAACATATTTTTAGCAGTGAGAAGAATCAAAGCCCAGAATAAACTGTCTGGGCAGGGTGAAGGAGGTATTTTTAAGAACAGGTTGGACATGCATCTGTCTGGGATGACACCAGCAGAGCTGATCCTGCCAAGGGGGGAAAGAAGCAGCCTGCTTGGGTCCTTTCCGGTGCTGGTAAGCTTCCAGCTCTGGGCAATCGTGGAGGAGGGGATGGGATAGGTAGAAAAGGCCTGAACACACTTAAATCCACAGTGAAAATCCACCCTTCCCTTTCTTGGATGGAAGCAAGGTCTGGAGGCTTCACCCTGTGGTCACCTCTGCTTCTAGTGGTGAACATCTCCCGGCACCTCCAGTGGTGCCATTGGGAAAACCTGGGGGCATCTCACAGTGCCGGTCCCATGATGATCCCCAAAGTACCCCCACTCTCTCTCTCTCACACCCCCAGGCCCAGGTGATGCTCTCCCAGCAGCTTCCATGGATCAGTGACAGGGGAAACAGCAGCTTTTTAATTTAGCAACTCAGGAGGGTGAGATGTCTCATCTTCTTTAGCTGTGGGGATTTAAAGTGGCAGCCCTGAGCTGCACAGTGACATCTCAGAGAGCAGGGCAGCGGGTCACTGGCTCCCCAGCAGGCAAATGGGTGAAGGCTGGATGAGGGTGATGGGACACAAGCCTCCAGGCATGCAACCAGGGCTCCCACCCTGGAGCATGTAGCTCAAGGCTCAGTCCCTGCGCTAATCACTGTGTCAACATCTCACATCAGACATCCCGGGGAGAGGGGGCTCAGAGCAGCACCAGCACTCCCTGTGCAGCATCTCTGCCTTAATGAATATTTAATGACTCCCTGCACAATGAAGAAATGCTCCAGGAGGAGGGCTGGAGCACCACAATCAGATCAGTCAGGAACAGGGTGGCTGTGAGCACCTGGCTCCCAAATTTCTCCCTGCTCTAAGCAGGGAGGCAAATCCATGCGTTATGTCAGGGTATGATCTACAAATTCAGATCTGCCTGGAAGGAACTAAACTTCAATGCCCATGTCTCAATCAAGAGCCCACATCTAAGGAGGGAATCACACAGACCACTCACTCCAGCAGAGACACCTGCGCAAGGGGCAGTGGTGAGACTCTTCCTCTCAGCCTGCATTTATATAAGCAGTTAAATCCCTCAGAGGCCTTAAAGCAACTTTCTTTTCTCAGATATTCCCTCCTGCATAGCTCAGACTGTGCCTGCAAGTGGCTCCTACCAGCACCCATCACTCCAGGCTCCGCTCAGAGCCCACTGCCTTGCACAGGGGCCTGGGGCGGTGAGCCAGGTGTCATATCAGACAGGGGCACCTACATCTGCATTGCCAACACCCAACGAACATGGATGCAAACAAGCAGAGCTTACAAGCTGCGCCCCTCAGGCTCAGGCCAGTGAGTATTCTTCCATGTCTAGTACTTCAGCTGAGGTCAGGCTGCAGCATTTCCCTTAGGCATAACAAGGAGTTTGTTTCTTTTTACCCAGCTATTTTTTGTGAAATAGATGAATAGGTTTGTATCCTCTGCTCCTCTGCCAAAGGGGGCCAAACTTAGCCAACAAATGCAACGAGTATTGACAGATGGATTTGCCTCACTTCCTTAGGAAACCAGGTTAGAAGACAGCTGACCCTGCTTCACAGGCCATGGCAGTTCCTCCTCCAGGACTCTGCTCCTGGCCAACAGAGATCACTCCAGCTAGAGACTTCCTGGCACCTGGGAAGCTGCTCTTCCATACTCTTTAGGGAAGGAATCGCTGAGGGGGAAGATTCACCCACACTCTTGGCTTCAAGTTCTTCGAACCCCATTTCTTATCCAACCTCAGCATCCTCGGGCTCTCCCTGCCCCATTCACCCTCGGGGAGGCCCTTGGGAAGTCCTTTTCCCTGCCTTGAAGAAGCTACTGCCTGCCTGCACCCAGCACCCACTAACAGCCCCCTTCCCTGAGCTGCCAGGGAGCTGCCCCCGGC
>NW_009916503.1:0-598 GCF_000696875.1 Nestor notabilis | reverse complement strand
GCCCTGTGTCCGACTGGGGCACTCTCAGTCCCATTGACACATGTTTGGTCCCAGCAGGGACATGCTTGGTCCTGTTGGGGACACGCTTGGACTCCTTATGGACATGCTTGGTCCCATCAGGGCACACCTGGTTCCATCACAATCCATTGGGAACACGCGTGGTCCCCTCCGGGCACAGCTGGTCCCATCACGGATGCTCATCACTGGGACACACTTGGTGCCATCAGGGACATGCTTGGTCCCATCAGGGCACACTTGGTCCCATCAGGGCACACTTGGTGCCATCACGGACATGCTTGGTCCCATCAGGGCACACTTGGTCCCATCAGGGACATGCTTGGTCCCATCAGGGCACGCTTGGTCCCATCAGGGACATGCTTGGTCCCATCAGGGCACACTTGGTGCCATCACGGCCATGCTTGAACCAGTCTGGGACACGCTTTGTCCCACTGAGGACACGTTTGGTCCCGCTGGGCACATGCTCTGTCCCATGGGTGACACTCGCAGCCTCCAGACCTTCGTCACTGGGGTCCTGCTCCCGGCTGCACCCCGGGGTCTGCAAACCCACCCCACTGGGTGCCCCATAGCCCTGGGCAGC
>NW_009916502.1:1401-2771 GCF_000696875.1 Nestor notabilis | reverse complement strand
CCTTCCTGTGGTCTATTCCTGCTTTTGATCTAGTTTTGGCTGGATATTTTAGCTTGAGCTGTTGGAAAAATGAAGGGAAGGGGTTTGTGCTTCCTAAGAACCTCAGTCTGTATCTGGAGCTTGTAGAACATCGGGTGAAGAGTTGAATTTGGGTATTTTTACTACCAAATCCCAGGTTTTCTTCAGCTTTTTTCCATGGGAGATCATCCCAGCAAGTGATGGGTGGCAAATCTTAAAACTCAAAAAGTGGTTTTCCCACTGTTCTGGGGATGCTCGGGCTGCAGTGGGGCACTGCACACACCTCCCTGCTCCCGCATCCCTTGAAAGCTGCTGCAGCCGATTGCTTTCTCTGGTTGTAAAGATAATTAAGTTGCATTTCTGCACGTTGTTTACTGTTCCTCTGAACCAACTGTTCCCCAGAGACTTCGGCTCGGGCTTGGGTTTGGTTTTCTTTTTGCAAACCTCCTTCATTACGCTTCGGTAACAATTTTAATTTTACTATTATTAAACCATCCCAGACACTGCCTTATTATGTGCCTCGGAGCTGAAATTCCTGAACTGGGGAGAGAGGGGGGGAACAACTCACATCTGGGCTTGTTCTGCAGATGTTTGCTCTGCTTTATAAAGGAGCAGACATTAAAGCCCGACGTCAAAATGATTTTGCCCCGGGATGGGTTTGCACAGGTCGGCGTGGGATGGGAATGGCCTTGGCACAAAGAGGAACCCCAAAAGTTAGCTCAGCCTCTGCAGGAGCTGGTTGCAAAACGACCTCTCGGCTTGGCTTTCTTAGAACAAAACATACTCATTTTCACCCTGGAAAAAAGAGAATAATTAAAAAGAAATTAATAGGAAGGATCAGCACCTGACGAGCCAAAAAACCTGAATTTCGGTGTGACCAAACCCTATTTTGTACATTTCTTCTCCTGGCACAGAAGCAAAATAATCACCCCAGGCATCTGGGAGCATCACTGGTGGGATGTGGCAAGTTTGCCATGTGAAAACCAGGCTCATTTTGCTACGGGGCCTCCTGTGCATGTGCATTTTCATGTTTGGATGTGCAGGTTCATGTTCACATGTGTTTGTACATGTTGGCGTGTGTGTTTACGTGCACACTTCCCTACTTCTGCATGGGCTGTGCCCCCAGAGTGTGAGCAGCAGGTTGTGGAGGGGATTCTCCCCCTGTGCTGCAGCCCTGATCCAGCTCTGGGCCAACAGCACCAGAGGGACATGGAGCTGCTGGAGCAAGCCCAGAGGATGCCACGGAGCTGCTGCGAGGGCTGGAGCAGCTCTGCTCTGGAGCCAGGCTGAGAGAGCTGGGCTGGGGCAGCTGGAGAAGAGAAGGCTCCTGAAGGGGACACCTTAGAGCAGCT
>NW_009916502.1:0-1203 GCF_000696875.1 Nestor notabilis | reverse complement strand
GTGGGAGCAACCTGCTCTAGCGGAAGGTGTCCCTGCCCATGGCAGGGAGCTGGAACTGGATGAGCTTTAAGGTCCCTTCCAATACAAACCAGTCTGGGATTCTATCAGAGGACCAAAACAAAGGCACTGGCTAAAAGCAAAGCAGATATGTGTATGCACATAGATATTTTACACATGCAGACATAGTCATGTGCACAAACGCCCTCATAGCAGAACATACATGTTTTTTGCATGCCAGGACGCATGCAGGGGCAGGGCTGTGTGCTCCCAGCAAGCAGCACATGTGGCTCGAGCCCCCCATCTGCAGCTATTCTGATTTACACACCCTCAATAACTTTGCTTTCTTCCCATTATCACTAACCCATATACTCCAGGAAGTTTAATTTCTTCTCGCTAGTAATCACCATTAAATAGAAATTGTCTTTTTCTGTGTAAACACGTCATTAGTGAAGCTGGTTTCTGCAGGGTCCAGATTTCATTTTTATTAAAATGAAACATTTCTTCGGCTCCTCACTGTGTCCAGAGATGAAGAGGATAATTTTAACCCGTTGGGTTGGCCACACGTAATTGCTCCGGCGTTTGATTGGGGCGATTAGGGAAATATCCTCTTTTCATGCAGAAGAATTTGCATTTTTCCCCCTTACTTCTCTTACTGCTTTCCTCCACAGCCAGTTTTAATGAGTGTTATCAATCCTAATGAATATATTTTCATCTTCACTTTATTGGCTTGTTTTTTATTTGGGAAGGGCTGAAAAACAGGTCCAGGTAAAAACTCGGTGTGGGAAAAGGCACCAAATTCCATCTCTTTTTAATATGGATGCTGGTCAATGAGGGAAATCTGTTGGGGATTTTTAGCCATTGGGAGTATCTGAATTACTTTGGAGTGCCATAAGCACCCCTGGAATGATGCAGTGGGGTTTTTTTGGGGAAAAAGAGGCAGCTTTGGTGGCAGGGGTTGCAAACGGCTGTATTATTCCCATTATAAATATTTCTGTATATAGAAATAATAGGTATTATTTATTGTTCCTATATATCATTTATCTCTTATCAATCATATATCCTATCAATCATATCAATCATATCCTATCATATATAGAATGTTATATATATAATACCATATATATCTCATATAATACAATAATATATATTGGAATAACACATAAAATATTATTATTCCAATTATAAAATATATATTACTATATA
>NW_009916501.1:0-5314 GCF_000696875.1 Nestor notabilis | reverse complement strand
ATCCCTCCAGGAGCAGGGGGAGGAAGAAAGGAGGGAGGGAGCGAGCAGCTGCATGGTTCCGAGTTGCCGGCTGGGCTTAAACCATGACATCCAGAAAGAGTCCTTTCAACCAGAACAAGCCAAGAAATAGGCTTCAAGATTATCAAGATGATGTTCTGATGAAACAAGAACAAACCACCTCACCTTTTACCCTAGCAAGACCAGGACAGGAAGGATAGCATTCCTGTCTGGTCATTTACCAGGCAAAATAAACAGTCCAAAGAGAGCTTTAAGCTAAAGGACAGGCAGGTATAAATTTCGGAAGAAAATAAGAAAAAACACATCAACAAAGCAACAAAGTTCTGGAAGTACATCCCCAAGTCCCATCTTAGGTGGGGTTTGAAAACTTCATAATAAAATGAAGGTCAGGAAAGCAAACTTGATGAAAGAGGACCAGATTTACAGTAGGAAAACTATTACCTATACTGCTACATATTAGCATCAGATTGTTATCCAACACTTTCCTTTGTGTTTCTCTGTAGGAAACATCCACAAAATTTGTTTATTTTTTTCAGCATTTCTGAATAGCAGTGGCAACTTTTTTCCCCTCCATTTCTTGCAAAAGTCCCAATAGCTTTTTTGCTTTTCATACTAACCCTGCAGTGGTGCATCTCTCAAGCACCTGAAGGTACACCTGACAGCTTGTCTCCTGCTGTGCTTCAGAGCAGCTCTCTGCAGCAGAGAAGTATGATGCACCCATTCTGCCTTGCTCCAGCTGTCTCCTCTCAGTTGACTTATTATTTTTGTAATTTCTAAAACAGTATGGTTGTATTCCTTCAAATCTGTGCTGTCTGTCACACTTCCCTAGCCTATAAATGCTACAACGTGCCACCTGGAAGAAACACATCATTTGCACTGCTTCTTCCACCTAGATGATGTTGCAAACACATCCCTTCGTATTAAACAAGACCACTTGCTGTAGAACAGCGCCGTCCTTAGTCTTACACCACAATAATTGCCAAAGGATCATGCCTCACAGGAAGAGAGAAAAAGCATGCAAAATACAAATCAGGCTGTTAAAAAAAAAAAGTCAACCCTGTGAAAGACAAAATTAGCAACAGGAAAAGGAGGCTTGACAAATTATATAAATAAGGCAGCAGCAAGTTTTTTGAGGAAAGAATTAGAGCAAGTAAAAATCAAACCAGAGTAGAAGAGAAGGACATTCCTGATGTCAAGTTCTAAAAGCACCAGACACACAGACACAGCTCCTCAGAGCTCCACCCATGCGCAAAAGTGATTTCAGAAGCTAGAAACATCTCATCAGTGGTGCTAGAGAAAGTGGAAATTCAATCTGTGTTTTCCTTGACTAGACCCACGTGCCACAGAAACAGCTGCTGGAAAAGGACAGACAAGAGCTCAGAGCTCCAGCTTGGGATGATTAGTAGAAAGAGCAGAAAAACAGTTAAATTAAATAGGCAGAAAATGAAGTCCTTCCCTCAGAGGGACATGTCCTCAGTCCTCAGATAATCAAATAGCAAAGGCATTTTAAGAGAGCTGTTTGCTGTTGAAAATTGTAATTTAATCAGATTAGGTTTGATAAACATTTAAACAAAACCCAAGAGCTTTCTCATTTCTTTGGACAATACTAAACCTGAAATGTTTCTATACCCCTAAACTGGAATATCATAGAATCCTATTTTTGCCAGACTTTGCCTCAAACTAGAAAGACAGAAAATGTCAGAATGTCCAGCTCTCCTGTGGAATGGAAATTCCAGTTTCCAGTCAGCCCTCTCAGGTGTCAGTGATAAAATCATACTTTGGATTCTCCCCACACCTAAGTTTTATTTAAGTGGGCTCACAGCATTTCTGTTTTTCACCAAGAAAATGTATACATTTATTATGTAACTAACAGTAGCCACTGACATTTTCTGTTCCAGTTTACCAGGACAGCTTTATTTTGCAGGCTGGAAACAAATGGTCCCTTCTTAAATGTTAGCTGCCACCTGCTAAGCCTTGAATGTAAATGAACAAAAAGACATCTGCAGAACACAACCCACAGGCAGGATCAAGTCCTCCTGAAACTACAGCTATTACCTAGAATTCCCTTTTCTAACAGCATCAAACTCAAGCCCAGTGCTCAAAGCTGCATTGATTGTAATTAACACAAGCAAAGGTTTGATTTCTCTTGTTCCCTTTGATAAAGCAGCAAATGTCTTCTTAACCTGCCTTTTTTAGGAGAACCACTTAAAAATTCCAAAGGCCTTAAATTTCAATACGAGCTTCAAGAAAAAGTTCAAGAGAAACAATTTCCCCACTTCTTTAAGATTTCCATGTTAAAATCAGTCTTTCACAATGACTGTACATTACAAAACTGAAATTGTTGCCAACATGAACACTACACTTAGATCACAATATGAATTAATGAGCTCACTTTTCACCTTCATCTTCCCCTTCTTCAATGCTTTCCACTCATTCCCAAATAAATGAGCTGTGTTCCTAATAAAGTGCTTGAAAGGAAGGCTGGGAAATTTAATAATATAAAGCTCTCTGAAATTAAGTTTCTGGCAGTGCTTTAAAAAAGAAAATGTTATTACTTAGTCCTTTGCTTTTCCCCAAAGCAAATTCCAGTCCTTTGAGGACAGCACAAATATAAAGCAGATAATTTACAAACCTTTTATTCAGCAATAAGCAACTATAATATGAATTGCCAACTGAGTATTTTAACGATTCTAGTATAGGAAGAGGAACTGCATATTGCAGAAGAAGAAAGTCTCCATCTAAACTATCAAATACTAGACTTTCAATAGGAAGCAAATTGTTGAACATGTTAATTTTCACAGGAAATAGAAGGGACCATTAAGACTGATAACCCAATAATAATTGCTGGAGTTCTTATCTTAATAGTAAGTTTCCTGATCTCAGCTCTTTTGCATTTGCTGTACTGAAGATGACAAAGGGGACAATACCAAGAGTTTGACTTAGATTATTCAAGTCCAGAACCACAAATGAATCTATGATCCTGTGAAATGAGCAGATATTTGGTGAAGCAAACCCAGACTTTTGCCTGTGCTCCTGTCTTATCAAAAAGAGTTATCAAAATACTCATAACAACTCAGAAAACCTAAAAATGTCAATTAAATTGTGAAAACTTAATCAGGAAAACAAAAGCATGTCTAATTATTTAATTTTGCAACAGCTACAGTGTCTTAAACTGTTTCTTACCTAGCTCTCAAAGAACAACATATGAAAATCAGGGTCCATTGAATTATCAAGAGACCTGTGGGCTAGATTTTCATGTCCTCTATTGTAATTAATAGTTGTACCCTTTTGCATTATTGTAAATGTGTATCATTGTGCAAGAGTCACACTTTATTCCTTAATGATATTAACATATGTATCATGGTTAGCTAGCTTGTAAAATAAAAACAGGCTGAGAAATTTCAGAATTGGATTTGGAGTTTCATGTTGAAAACCCATTTGTACTTGTGTAAGTGCAGATTTGGATGCATCAAAATTTCGAAATCTATACTAATGACACCTTGAAGTTTACAAGCAGGGACTACTCATTTTGAACTGAGAAAAGCCGGGAAGAGGTATACATGTATCAGAGCCAGAAAGCTGGCTCTGACATCCATTTTGCAATTTGTATGTTGCCTATCAACAATATCGAAGCATTCAGATGAATCAAAGGTACAAATTCTGAACCATTTTTCACATGCTGAGAAAATTCTATTGGAAATTGTGTTTTAAAGTGGCCAGGATTTTCAAGAGTCTATGAATAATTTCTAAACAGCTTATTCCAAATTTAGAAGGCAAAATTATGGATGTTAGTTTTATAGTTATTAGTTATATAGCTATTATATAACCACTACTTTAAATGAAGTTAAAGGTTGAGACTATACAAGTAACCTCTAAGATACAGATTTTTAAAAAGAAGTTATATATGCCAGAATTTAGGATTTAAATTCAAGCATCACTTCAACCTTAAGTACGATATCACTTATGAGATGTAATCATTAATGAAAAGCAATACCTGTTTTATTCTTTTACTTTAATTCTAAATCTTTAAATCACATTCTGTACACAAAGTTTAACAATGAAATATGTATAACTAATGTTACTGAAATATTGCATACAATCTTGATTCTATGTTGATTTAGCTCTCAAGTACAGAGCTGTAAAAAATACACATAAAAGACTTCATCTATGGAGCCGGCTCCAATAGTAACGTTAAATGAAGAAATCTAACAACACTTACAGAAAACCCCAGTCTCCCCACAGGAAAAGTCAGAGATCTGCCAGATAACCCCTAAGAAAAAGATTTTTGCATGTAGATTTCTGATTCAGCTGCACATAAATTGCTACATGTTGCCAGACAACTCCCTATGCTCTGAGAACTAGAGGAGGCTTAGAAAAACAACCCTCATCTCTGTAAGCGTGTAAGTGTAGGATAGAAATTGTGGCATTTCACTGCTCCTGCTGACCAAGGTCTCCTACATTTCGCCACAGAGGGGACAACACATGCAAGCCACTCCAGCAAAGACCACCCTCCCCTTGGACACTCACACCCCTTACTCAGCTCAGGAGGGCTCTCGTCCTCATCTTGCAGCAGTCCAGCCCAAACCCTTCATCTGTGGTGCAATAAAAACCAGTGCTGCTCATCCTGCTTCTAAGACATCAAGCAGCTCTACCTGGGAGCTTTCATACCATGCGGATGAGAGTTTTCATTACCTTCCTGGCCCCCAGATAGCAGCATCTCAGAGGATTATACTTTTGCTGGTTCAAGCAATAACTGGTGAGTTTCTGGATAGGCACAACCGTAATACTTCAGGGTGAAAGAGAAGATTATTAAATAGATAGTCACTTCACCTGACTGCTTTGAGATGGATGGTGCAGCCTTATGTTGTCAATTCCCATACTGATACCTACAGGGAAAAATAGCTTTTACAGTCATTTTCCAGGAGACCCACAGTGACCACTGGAGAATAGCTGAAGCTGAACACTCCTAATTCCACTTTGGTTCTGCATTTGAGACTTTAGAAATGTTTGGGCTGGCCAGTTCAAGAGATGGACCTTAATCCAATGTCTGAACCAAGTACAAGCTCAGAGTAAAGGTAGTAAAAAAAACTCCAAAGTCCTTGGATTTTAGTGTTCAAAACATCCTAAAACATCCTAGTTATGGTGTTGGCACTGACAGATACATAATCCTCAGAAACCGTGATCTCTTTATTAGACACAATCCTACAGCAACTGAAGCTTTTCTCATCTGCATTTCAGTCAGTATTTCTTTAAAAACTTTATGCCTATTGTCGTGGTTCAAGACCAGCCGGCAACT
>NW_009916500.1:0-13961 GCF_000696875.1 Nestor notabilis | reverse complement strand
CAACCCTAACTATTCTATGATTCTATATAGCTCTGTAGGTATGCAGCAAACACCAAGCAACTACATTCCCTGCTTTAAAGAAGTTTTATTATGCACAGTGATTAGGGAGAATACCACCTTTGCGAGTAAGTGCAAATCTAATGCATAATAGAATTGCATGAGTTTGAGCAATGTGCAAAAGCTTTTGTTTTTCCATCAAGCAAGATGGTAGGGGAAAGCATTTGCAGAGTGGTCATGCATAAAGCCACTACTGCACTCAGTCAGATAGTTAAGAATTAGGAAAAGTCAGCAAGCATGTAGACCACTATTCTCAGCTGTGCTTAGATAATAATTTACAAGGACCCTAAAGTTTCTTAGGAAATTCACATTCCTACCTAGCTCTGCAAAGGGTTCATTCCTTCCATGTTTCTGCTGCAGACTTGTCAACATTTTGCCCCCAATTTAATCTGCATTTCTGTTTGCTTACAGTTGAATCCCATATAGTCCTTTTAGATAGGACTGTGTCCTGTACTGATTAATTCTTCATTCCCGAAGAAGAGGACAGATCAAAGTGAGCAATGTACCCAAGATGGCCGTTGCCTTTGTAGACAGTAAGACACTAAATAACTTCAAAATAAAGCTCTTGTTTCCCAGGGCTTTGCTTAACACGGCAAAAAAACT
Source organism: Nestor notabilis (assembly GCF_000696875.1). NCBI lineage: Eukaryota > Metazoa > Chordata > Aves > Psittaciformes > Psittacidae > Nestor > Nestor notabilis. Next base: position 13,301 of record NW_009916500.1, on the reverse strand, counting down.
TAAAGGAAACATTCACTGGATGTGAAGTCAGTGGCAAACACTATCTTTCATATCTGGGAGATAATGCAATTAAAAAAAAAGGGGTGTATGTCTCATTTTGCTGAGGTACAAACATACATCAAAATGTTACGTGGCGACACACCATTTGTCTTTGATAAGCACCACTAAGTCAAAGGGAACAGGCATTCATATAGAAGAAAGGTTTGAAGCATAGAAGAATTTCACACAAGAAACTCACCAAATGCCAGAACAGAGCCCCAACATGGTTGTGCTAACAGTATCTTGTGTTCTATTGTGAAGCATTATACATGCACACAGTATTTCAAATACAGATGTCATTTAGTAGATTGATTACATTAGTGCAAGGCTTCTCAAGTTTTATGATGCCATGGCTTTCTCAACAGCAGGGAACAGTCACTCTTACAGATCTACTACATTTTTGCCAGAAAATAAAAGGCTAATGACTTGAAATATGAATGCCACAGTAAGGCACATGATTAATAGCCACTGAGTAATAAAATCATTGCTGACAAAATATGTCCACTGAAAAGTTTAAATCTTTTCCAATGAAAAGTTTAAATATCCCCTCGGGAAATGAGTCCTCAGTCTTGTTTCCAGTGCTGTGGAGGCATTTGATTCAATGGCTTCTCAGGCAAGTGTTGTGAAGCAGTTCCCAGCATATGTACAAGAACCAAGACTTTCCATTCTCAGACATGTTCCTCTATAAAACAGGAGGCTGTGTACCTCTCCACTTAGACTGTGTCCTCAAGAGTCTTGCACTCTTTGCTGAACAGCCCAATTTCAACAACAGTTCACTGACCTCAGGTTAGACCTTTCCATAACTCACTGGGTATTTCAGAAAGAAGGTACCCCAGATTAAATTCCTTTAATCTAAGGAGGACCCAGAACCCCTCTGCTCCATTGTGCTGTAACCATTATGTTGCTGTGTCAACATAGTCCATCCTTCCTACCTTTCTCAGAAGATGGTCTGGTGTTCAGTCTCCTACAAAGAGGTACAAGTCCCTGGTGAAGCCCTGAGGCAAGTGCCTCTTGAAGCACGTATTTCAAATGTATCATGTGTTTTCTAGCAGCTGACTCCAAATGGCTTTGTGCCCATGCACATCAAAACAAAACCAGAAAGTGCCTTGGTGAGGCATTCAGAGCCCTGATACCATCAAGGGAGAGCCAACTCACTAAGCCTACGTAAGATTCCCCTACTGCTGTAAGGTATGTCTTGATCTTCTTGTCTGCAATCCTCTTCTCTTCCTTCATGTCACTAGTACACAACCACACCTACATCAGCAAGTTGTCCAGCCAAATGCTAACATATTTGAAGTGTGCTTCGTTTTCAATAGATCAGACCTGTTACCCATCAATCTCCTCCCATGTGGAGACCCAATTATAAATGCCTGTCCAAGGGAAGGGACAAGAAAGCACAGCCAGGGAAGGTGGGATAGTCCCTACTGGTAGCAGCCCTGCCTTCATCAGCTGAAGACCATCATAGAGCTACACACACGCTACCCTCACTCTATTGTAGGAAGACTCAGTCTTGGCCGTTATGAAGCACGAAACCACCGACTTTACACTGTGAGAATCACCCTGCCATCACCAAGCACATACTCATGCTCAACAGCTTTCAACTGAGGGGCTAAGGCCGGCAGGAACAACTGCTATAACTGCTATCAAAACTTTATGAGAAGGGGATTATACAGCCATGTTGTGGAAATAAGATCCGTCCCCAAACTCTTCATTATGGCATAATTAATTGGGAAATCATTGTTACTTCTAATAGAGAAAACTAGATTGGGAGTATCATGGGAAAAGAAAACAAACTGAGCAAGGTATTTTTTCCAGAATATGCTCAGACCATGGTCTCATTTCTTCATCCCCTGAAGAACCTTTGTATGTTTATAGTAGTCAATCATAAGTCTTGTCTTCACAAGGTACACAGTGAATAGCACCAGCCTACTGGAAGTACCAAGTAACATTAAAGAAACCTGAAGGGGGATGTTGCTTCAACCAAAGGGAACATGGATGTGGTGACAGACTGCAGCTCACAAAGTGGCTGCCCCCACCAGAAGACTCCTGGCTCTGTCCATCACATAGTGAGCCAGAACATAGCCCCCTAAGTCAAGGCAAAGATCTGACTTGACACTTAGAGGTGGTGGGGGAGAGGGGGAGGAGGAGGAGGGGGTTATCACCACCACAACCTGGCCCCTACCCTCACTCTTTTCTTGTTCTTAGCAACCTTGGCCTGGTGCCACCACAGTCTAGGCCCAGATAATTAGGTTATAAAAGAGAAAGTAGCATCCACCTTTTTTTCTGAGGCTTTTGATCATTCTCCTTGCTCACATCAGCTGGCCTCCAGGACCTGGTGCAAGAGGATACAAGCACTAAGTGCCTGCCTCTCATCTTCCCGATCCATCTCTCTTCCCAGCAAAGCCCCACAAGGCTGCACCGCTCCACTACCTGTCAGCTGTAGTGCAAGCAGCCCAGGCAACAATTGCTGCTGTTTCTTCATTGCTTTCAGTAGACCTCTGCAATGACCGTCACTCTTATTACTGGACCAAAACCCACAGTTACTGCTGATGCTGCTGCTCTTCCCACATCAGCATCTCTGAGTCCTTATATCCCAAACCCACAGTCACTCAACCTGCATTCTCCAGCACATGGAGGCTGTTAGGTAAGACAGCACATACCTCAACACATGCTGGTGAGGGAAGTCTTCATCAGTTTTATCTAACCCCACAGGAGAAGAGGGTAGCCCCATCCAAATACCAACAGTGGCACAGCAGGCCCTTGTCCCATTCACATCAGAATTGCCACCGTTCTAGACAGCCCTACATTTCCCAGAACTTCCCCACACAACCTTCAAATACTAAGTAAACCGAAAATCACTTACCTCCAAGAAGCCTCTAAAATCTGCCAGCTAAGACAATTTCCTATGCTGATTCCTTAACACCTGCAACCTTGTCTTCCTACACAGCTGGGCTGCTGGTGGTCTAGATCATTAAAGGGCCTAGATGCCCTAATGCAGGCACATGCCAATACAGGCTAACATCCAAACTTTGCTGTTTGGATGTTACAGCAAAGGGTAACTGAATGATGGCACTGCTGCAGTGTATGCTAAATATCTGTGCCTGGGACCTGATATTTTACACAGTGTTGTGATCTGTTATCCACACCAAGGCAGAGATGCACAGACCACATCATATTTTTTCCTCTATCAGAGCTTAAGAACTCTGGCTTCCCTAAACATAAATGGAGAGTTTGAGAAAACACAAGCCTTTGATGTGTGTGGGGAGATGTAATGCATTTAGGCAGAGTATTTTAATTATGTGAATTACAACAGGACAGCCTGCTCTTTTTTGCCTGCTGAGTCATTTCCACTTGGACTTCGCAGACACGGACCCATGCACCGAGTGTTTAAGTATCTGGAATAAACAATTAATGCTGTGCTCTAGCTTTCACAAGCCTTAAGCAGAACAAAAGAAATCATTCCTTTTCTTCTTTATTTCTCCGTGCTTGTTAGTGCCTCCTTTGGAAGAGACTGGAGCTAGCTGAATGTCCCAGTTTGAGATACACAGTGCCAAGGGCCAGTATGCTGAAACTATCTCACCCAGTTCCCAGGGACTGACTTCTGAAATGTCTCTGAGGCTTTCAGTTGCCATCCAGTCTCATTCGTGTACAAAATATGAAGAGATGACTCAGAGTAATTTCTTGCCCTTTATGAAGAAAACCTGATACCTTGTGCATAGATGTGGTATTTCTATACACAGTTTACATACTTGCCACCAACTTAGTTTTATTTTTCTTTTGAGTCTTTTGATTTTTTCATGCAGTAATTATTCTGCTGAAGACTGTAGCTAAATGAGGTGTTTATTCAGCATTTGTGCCTTCTAAAAATTTACTAATGAAGATCTTCTAGAAAAGCTTTTCCCTCAGCCTGTTCACTAGGCAGTGTAGCTTTTTCCATTTCTTTGATCCCGAAGCCCCCCTTATTTTTGATTATTCTTCCCTTGGCAGCTGAAGGAAAATGTGGCAATATATAACAAGCCCTTCCCCACCCCTCCAGTTAACAAAGATACCAGTTGTAGATCAAAGAATCCATCAGAACACACTGCTTCCTATGCAATAAACCCTCTGTCTCTGGAATAAGCAAGTTTATCTTCATTGTGCATTCCGATAAGATGTTATTATAGTAGTGACTTTAATTACATTTCTCATTATTACATTAGTGTGCAGTAACATAGGGTTTCACTGAATCTAAATGTGTTAGTTGGTAGAATATGGTGCCTTTAAGTCTTGTGATGGAGGGAAGTAAAACTTTGGAAGCCACAGACCAACAAAATAATGATCAATGTTATGGTTGGGCAGATGTCCCTGTAGAAGGAATAAGGAAATGTTTCTGGAATATAAACTGGAAGGTGGAAAAAGATGAAGAGACACCATAAAAAGGCAATAGTATATGCACCACTGTACATCCCTGTAATGCAAATGTGGTAAGGTTCTAGAAAATAAGTGGCTGCTTTATGACTTAAGGAATAAATACCTTTTTGTCCAAAGTTTCTATAGCGATATACCTAGAGGTATATTTTAGTGGCACATCTTTAAACATTGATCTATTTTTCACCATATTCTTTATTCTTCTCTCCCTATTTTTCTTTTTACTGGTATGACTAGAAGTTGTATGACTAATGCACTATCCCGAAGTATTTAATCTTAAGCATTGAGTGGTTTAAAAAATATTCGTAGGTTTAGAAATATTCTCTAAGATTCATACATTTTGGATGTGTAACAAACAGTAACTGAACAGATACTCAGTAAAACAGATTCTCATGTAGCTCAGCTTCTCTGATAACTTGATTAAATGTGAGGCCTGGTATTTGGTGCCAGGTGATTCCCAGGGGATTGAGTTTATCACATGCTTAGGCTTGCAATTCCTTACTCAATAACTGCTTGATCTCTAACTTATTGAAAATGGTGGTAGTTTTCATGGAGTAAACTTTGACCACAGTTGACTTTAAATGGGAGCATAAATTACCAAATCCATCTCCCTTTGAAACACACAGACCTCCTAACAGACCATTGTCACTGGTCCTACGGAGTAGTAATAACTTTGTGATCTCCAAGACAACTGCTATTAATGTCTTAATTGGCAAGGACTGCATTGGAGTGCAACTATTTTCTTCTTGAAACCCCCAGGCAAAACATTCAGTTGGTACCCAACTTGTTTTAAACCAAGCACATGGTAAAACGAGGCATTGCTTGACCCCTATTGCTTGAAGCAACTATGAGTTTATGAGATTCTTTTTACTTCTGCCAGATAGTGAAAATGCAGATAGATCTGATCCATATAAATCAAGTTTTAAATTAAAATACATTGAATTTTCTAATACCAGTGGCATTTTCCCTTCTAATCACTGCATCCTGCTTTAATGCCAACACTGAAAAAATAAGCTTTGCTTATCAGTACAATATTCTTGTCTGTCAAATATCACTGAGGATTTTTTTTCTTTCCTTTTATTATATTTTTAATTTTAAATAGTCTAGTTTATAAAGATGTCTTCCCCCCCCACACCACATCCCCGGAAGGCATATATACTGTCTTTGTTTAAACCATGGGAGTGTTTTAATATAAACCTTTATTAAGGTTTATATTACCATCAGCATTAATTGTGAACATCCTTTCATGTTTTCATCCAGAGAAGGAAGGCTGAGGACACCATTTAGTGAAGATAGTTTCAAATAACATTCCAAGATGAGCTTTCTCAGAAGGTGAAACACATTGTTACAGTCTCTGTTTTAAGATGAGCTTGCAAGTCCATGAAAAAGGAGGGGAGGGAGAAGTTATTTGCCTGTTGCCTGTTGTTGTGACCATTATTTTTGCTTTCTACAGCAAGAACATGAAGAAACCACATAAGCATGAGTATAGAAATAAGCATACCTTTAAAATAAACACAACATGCAAGGGCTTTTTAGGGATTACTGCTGCGCTATGGCTGGTTTGTGAAGATAAAACATGGTGAGAACTACAAACATAATGCTTCTGTATGCCCATCCCTTAACATTGTAAAGGCAAAAGCATTTTGTTTCTACTTTGCACCAAACTTCTGTAGGTGGAACTGTTTAAGCTGAGCTTGAAATGGAAGAAGGCCTGCAAGAACTAAAATTAGCACTCTAGGATGACCCTACTGTTGATGTTTCTAAAACATGCTGATCTTCTTCATACCTCTTCTTCAGTGATAACATGGCCAAAACAAGTATCTCTATGTGGACTGACTTTTAAATGTGCTTTCAGGAAGGCTGAGGAAAGATATCCTGTCAGGTCAACACTCTTGTGAAAAGTTCTGCTCACTAAGGATGGCTTCCCAAGCACCAAAAATTCAGCACCTAACATAAAAGAAACAGTCAAGACTCAGTCTTGACTGGTAGAGGAAGCTATCACTAAATTAACGAGATTGCTTAAGTGCAAAGTGTGACTTGATTGCATTTGTAATGTGTAACCAGAAGATTGCTCAGACAGCTATACGTATTCTTGGTAATTTAAACCAATAACCCAACAATCCAGTCTCACAAATCTGAAACAATTAAAAGCTGAATCAGCAGAAAAGAAATAAAATAAACAGAAAAGGGGATAATAATTAGGAACTGCCTAAAACATTCTAGGAGATGTTTTCAAAAACCCAATCTGACTGAGAACGAAAGCTATTCTGGTTAACAGAGAACAGACAGACTCAGAAGGATTATGAATACAAACATATTCTATAAAACACAGGAGACAAAAAAGACATAGATATTTAAAAAAAAAATAATGGAAACATAAGGAGGAGAAATCCATGGCTAGCAGAAATAACAGTAAGAAAGGAGTTAAGTATCCCAGAAATTAAAGTAATTCAAACAGTTATTTGTATCAGTACTAGGTGGAAATGACAGAACAGTGAATAATAAAGCAAAGACTTCAATAAGTATCTGAAAAAAAAAGGTTAAATGATATGTTACTTATACTGCAAGGTAATAGCATATCTTCTGTTTTAATGATAACTGAAATCGTAAGACATGTTGAAATCATCAGGTCCTGACACTTTGCTCTCAAGAATTCTAAATGTGACCGATGATGCATGCTGCTTAAACAGATTTTGGAAGGCTAGGAACATTTAAAGTGGAAAACAGCAAATATTATACCAGCATTCTTAGAGATATAAGGAATAGGTGGTGTGCTTAGAGGTCTTTCAGAGCTAAAACCAATTCCAAGTAAAACAGCGGAACAATTTACACAGGTCATAGTTGCTAAAGAATTAAGGGAGAGCAACGTTAAGTATCACCGGTCACAAAAATACCTACTGAAATGAAAACTTAATTAAAAGTTTAGCTGGTAAAGGAAATGAGTTTGGTATTACAGACTTTTCAGAGGTATTCAGCTTCACACTACCTGACATTTTAATTAGGAAATTAATGTAAGATGTATTGAATTTGTATTATTCTAAATTGATTAAAAATTGACTAGTTCCTAGGTCTGAAAATGTCACCATAAATGGGAAAAATTTTATCAACTTGATGGGGTTTTAATGAAGGCTTAAAGAGATAATTTCTTGACCTCACAGTATTTAACTATGTTTTAACGATGACACAGAAGTATGAAGTTGTTACTGAGGACTTTGCCAATGACATAGATTATGGCATTGTTGAAAAGGGAAGAGTAAATCGAGGGGATGAATCAGTTAGATTGTCAATAAGGTGAGGCCCTTCAAGGCCACTCCAAACCTCCCCATTACAAAGGAATGACCAGGTGTTCTGCCAGATTTTTGCCTAATCTGCTCTTCAGGGGGAGAGATTCCCCACCATGCACAGACAAGTTGTTCCAGTACTTGCTTGTAAGCCTGGTGCAAGAAAACAGTGCATGTTTCTTCACACTCAAAGTGTGGTGACACGCAGGAGCAAGGAATGTTGGAAGACCAAGGTATAAGAAGATGGGGAGTCTAACCTGGAATCTAAAGATATCTTGGGCATCATCTCAGCAAGAGCAAAAATTTTTAAAATGCTAATGTGGTCTCTATAGGTTGAAATAAAGACACAATAAACAAGGCTAACAAAGTTGGCTGAGCCCTGTGCATGGACCCTGATGTCTGGTAGAACTGGAGAACCCTGGGTTCCTGATGTCCACAATTCAAAAAGTTGTTAATTTGGAAAGGGCTCAAAGGAGACCCCAGCAACTCTTAAAATGTTTTAATCACCTGATACTTAAGGGCCATTCTCAACTGTATGAGGAAAAGATAGCATAAGCACAGACTGTGAAGGGATCAGAGTTTCAGCCTTGTGCTTAAAGATACAAGATCAAATTTCTAGAAACTGAAGTTAGAAAAATTCAGAGCAGAGAAAGCCATTTTTCTTTACAGCAAGGATAAGCCTAACCACAGAACAACTTAGCAAGGCTTGTAATGGATTTTCCATCATGGAAGATTTCAAAATCTGTTTTTCCAGAAGATTTGCTCTAGCTCAACCATAGCTATTGGCTTTGATGCCAAAGTTCAGGGAAATCTTAGGACCTCTAGGTATGTGTGAAGTCAGAGGACAATGGTTCATTCTTAATGTTTATGAATCTTTGCATAGTTTCCTCTCCATACTGTTTCTTTCCATCCAAGCAAATCCTCAACAAGAAAACTGTTTGGGTTAATGAGAATAGACTCAGATAAAATGGTTGACAGTTCATCCGATTCTCCCCAGCATTAGGTGTGAATTTCAGAATGTGAAGCAAAGGCAGGGGATTACAGTGGTTCTTGAACCAATGCCAGCTGAGACTGAGGCACATAAATATTTCAGCCAGGTCAAGCAAACAGCAGGGAAGTGATTTATTACACATTTCAGCCAGTGCTAGATAAAAAAATTGGAAACAGAATCCTTCTAGAGTTTACCTAATAAGGTTTACTAAGTCATCAACATTGTTATGCAAAAGGAACAATAGGTGCAAAAGTACATTGTCGCTGTCCTCTTCCCCCACATGGTCTTCCTGAGGAGGAAGGAATAGACTCTGTCACTTAGAAGATCTTGTACTTCAAACTAATCTCTGCTAGTCTGGGGTCAATCCACACCTCTTGGAATAAAAAGACATCCCAACAGTCATATTGTTCTAAGCATCTGATAGTCCAATTCTCTGCAGCAGAGAACAAACTCAGCACAAATAACAACAGAGGTAGCTGGATCTCAATGCGTTAAAAACTTTGGTGGAATTAAATTAAGATGTTGCACATGGATCAAAGAAAAGAAAAAAAAAAACCAACAGAGTGTTGGTATAATAAAATGATGACAAATTTCACTGGAATTACTTAAAATTTATTGTCTTGTAGCTCAGAGCAGAATTTGCCCCCAAAACCTTTAATCACAAGCAATATGACTTCATTCTTGTGCAGCTGCTTCAGCAGGTACTTACATACACAAAATAACAAAAATATTTAGCTCAATTATGGTGCTGGGTAGAAAATTATCCCTTCCAGTTCTAAAAACTCTACTAAACTGGACAGTTCAGATGTTTTCCTGAGGTTTTTTTTTTTGGTTGGCAATTGAAAGTTACCACAAATGTATTTTAAGTTCATTTGTCCTTATCACAGTCTGCTCATTCACTTCTTGACACCTCTTGCAACTCTGGATGGAAAGTGCCATGAAGCTAAATGATAAATTTTAGTTATCTAAAATTCAGTTCTGATCATCTGACCCAAAAGGGACAGGATTAACATTCTGGTGGCAGTATTCAAGGCTGCTCAGCCTGCTCACGCCTTCGTCTCTCAGTATTTCTGAACTATTGCTTTACAGTCTTCTCAGGTGCACCTTCTTACATGTCCACTCTACTGCTGATTCCCTTTTTTCCATCTCTCCCTTTAGGCATTCATCTCCAAACCTGCCTGTCTACCTCCTTCTTCTTCCTCTTTGAATTTATAGCTTCACTTTTAGAGTCTGAAGCAAAGAGTAGTGAGATGAGCAATTCTAATGCCTTTGCTGTGAAGGAGCAGAGAGCCCAGCTGCCCAGCACAGTCTCTGCATTGCCGCGTTCACTAACATGATTCACTAACACGCACAAGATTGCAGCTGCTTTTTCCACCTGTTTTTCTTCTGAGAATTAGCATCTTAATTCACAAACATGCAGGAAATTGATGTGAGTAGCATGAAACATGTTTGCAAGAAGCAAGTGTTTTATCTTGCATGTGCCGGAAAAGATGTGTGACAGAAGACTCCCTCGTGGTTCAAGTGTTCATTGTTAAATCTGATACAGATGTGTCCAAACTGTTCAGACCTTAGGATATGGAGATACCCAAACTGCCTGTGAATAAGAAGCTGGGTAAGCTGAGCAAGCTCCAAGCTTCTAGGCAGCACAAGCAACGTTAAACTTGATCAAACCCAAGGATGAGGGGTTGGGGCTGACCCAGTCCCACTCTGGGAAGGGGAACAAAAGGTTCCCCTTTGGGAATTTTTGGTGGAGGAACCTTTTGTGGAGCTAGGCATCCTGGCAGGGTTTGGGTTTTTGCACTCACAGAGGGAGTGAGGTCGTGATTGCTGCTGCTTGAATAGTTAGCTGCTTCTGGGCAGTGCTGCCCTGCACGTCTGACTCCACCCTGTGATACAGGAGCAGCCCTTGCTTTCCAGGGCTCTGGCACAGGCAAAGCGGGCAGCTATGTTGCTGTTCCCAAGAATCTGCTGCCAGAGGCAAGAGCCTGCTGTGTCTTTGCCTAGAGAAAGCCCATGAGGAAAATGTAACTCACACAGTAAATCCATGATACTGTGTGTGGCTTGAAGTCTTCTAGTGCCCGCGGCCGCACTCTTGGAGCTGTTTGAGGTATCACCATTGCACAGTATATGACACTGCTGTTGTAACAGCTATTTCTTGTTCAGGGGTGGGCAGCGCCCATACTTCATTGGAACCCTGGAGCAGCGCACACTGCTCGATATATTTACAGCCCTTAGGAACTTGCAGTTCCCTCAAGTGGAAAATTCATGTTATTTTATGTGTTTTACACAGTTTCAGTGCTAAAAGAAGTTACAACCCTTCCTTCCCTTTTACAGCTATACCCACTCTTTACTATTTTCTACAGAGCCTTATACTGATGATTTTCTTTACAGAGCTATTCAGCACAAAAAGGTAAAATACAGACCAGAAAAAAGGAGAACACTCTTAGATCAGGTTTTGGTTTATAAGTAAAGAAGCTTGGTCCATGTTCTACGGGGTGGGATTTGAGAAGGAAAGTTACACCGTATGCAAGCTAAGGGAGGGCGTTTGCACTTACAAGGGGCAGGATAGGAAACGAGGCACTCGGGATGGGTAACGGGCAAATGAGGAATGGAATTAGCAGAGCCCAGGCAGTGCAAAGGAGTGACAGGTGATGAGTCACACCGGCAGCAGGAGGGAGCGGAGCCTTACAGCCAGGACACAGGCTTTGAAAGCCACCAGATGAGGGTTTGGGGTCAGGGATGGGTCTGAAAGTGTGTGTGGAGAGAGTAAAGGAAAAGTGGGATATATGAGCCCTGCTCCTGAGAAGATACGTTGTTCAATAGGTTTAGTAGAACACGGGTAACCCCAGCATATATTCAGCCACACGATCTGAAATACTGCTGTATGCAAAAAAGTGTTCTCTGCTGTATAATCTGCAGTGTATCAAACTCTAGTAATACACGCATCTATATACATACCCATGTGATCTCTTTTAGCTAGACTTTTTCAAAATGGTGCAGTTAAAATTGGTACCACACAATGATGAATGCAATTCAGTCATTTCACAAATAGTTTATGCCTATTTAACGTGACTCTACTATCAGAGTAAAGATTTAGGAACTGACTGATAAATCTAGGCAGTGGATCTGCTGCTCTCCTCCGCTGGTTGGGATCACTCCAACAGCAGAAATGGTGTTTTAATTCACCCTGCCAATGAAAATGGGCTTAAGACAGCACACCAGGCTGTGCAGACCCACCTTGCCCTTCCACCTATTTGCTGACAGCAGCAGCTGTGAGCGGAGGCACGAGAAACTGGAGGTTTCAACACCTGGGCAAGACACAGTGAGATCCAGCAGAACCTGGGGATGAGAGCCCTTAGGTATGGCATTTGCAGTGTGTTGACTTAAGTGCGTAAGTTAAAAACAAACAGCATTATGGATACAAAATCTCAAGTCATGCTGGGTTAGAATGTGCAATTGGCACTTTATTAATATTTACAGTGATTTATAAATAACAGCATCTCTTCTGCCACTCATCTGTCAAGAAATCTCCCACAGGAGGGTCTCACAGAGCAGTGGGGAAGTTACTGTACTTTAAGATTTTTTGGCCAAAATACCAAAGAGATATTCAGGGTGCTACATTGTAGCTCCCTGCTCCTCCACAACCCTCACACACACATGCCTCAATAAATGTGTGCTGTGGAGCTGTAATTCCATTGTGGCTTTCTGATGTCCACTCAAACAGTATCAGCTTTTCTGTCATGTTTTACAATGTAAAAAATTTTGGTGAAAATGTCAGCAGGATGGTATCTTTAATCATATTTATTGATTGACCTCAAGAGGCTCAGTGCAATTTCACTGGAACCCCTCAATGCAACCAGGGTCATCAAGCTCAGCTGGTACCTCTTCCTAGCATTGCCTACAGCCCCTTTCATTTCTAGTGCCCTTGAAGCCACTTCCCTGATGTTTCTCTTTCAGCCCCTCCTTATTACAGCTAATACAATATGCTATGTAGCTAGAAATGGTTCCTCATAGGTAATATGAGGGCTTAATAGGTAGTACCTCGAGCAGAAAATACATCCGCTCACCAATAATGTCTGCAGCTTGCTGTTCTCTGGCCGGTCCCATGAACTGATGGCACCATTCAAAAACCCTGTGCAGGTATTACTAATTCTATTTACAAACGGTATTACTTGTTGTTTGCCTTGCAGTTAAAAGCTAAATGTAGGTCCTGCGAACCCAGCTCATGAAGACGCTGCCTCGGCAGCTGTTGGAGCCCAGAGGCTGGCTGCCATGGCCCCACATACCGGGCGAAGGGGGTTTCTGTAAGACACTTCACGCAGGCGGCAGTCCTGGTGCGGCTCCCGGCAGAGAAGCCGAGGGCCGGTTGCCTCCGCACTGCCTGGCCCCCAAATCCCTCTGCTGCCGTACAGCTGCCCAAGAGAGACATCTTCCCAGTCTCTCCTCACAGCTGGAGCTTATCGTCTGTGTCCAACAGCCGGGTCAGCATCACCCAGAGCGGTGCAGGACGGAGGCGAAGCTGCCCCGCGCCCCACTTGGCCACTTTGGCCATCCCCGGGTGCTCAGAGACCGGTGCTCGGGGC
>NW_009916499.1:942-1165 GCF_000696875.1 Nestor notabilis | reverse complement strand
CAGCGCGCCCTCCGTGGAGCCGAACGGGGGGACACCACGTCCAGCGGTGCGGAGGTGCCGGCGAGTGCGGGGACCCCCGGGCACGACCCAGCCTGGCACGTGCTGGGAGCTGTCCCCAGGCTCACAGCCCCACGGGCACAGCAGGCTCCGAGGGTCCTGGTGCCTCCTGAGCAGCAGGAGCACTTTGTGCCTCAGTTTCCCCAGGGCCAGCACAGCACAACAG
>NW_009916499.1:686-920 GCF_000696875.1 Nestor notabilis | reverse complement strand
CGGGCACGGCACAAGGCAGCTGCGGGCACCTCCGGGTTATGCAGAGAGACCAGTCCCGTTACAGAAAGCAGGAAAACGGGTTCCTGTTTGGAAATAAACGGCCAACCTCAAGGAGTCCAAGCAAACGAGCCAAGTCCTTCCACGAGGCCACGGAAAGGTACCGCTGTGGTGGGCACACCGGCACGGACGTGCCGTGCTGAGGCGTGGAGGCGGGGTGGGGACTCTGCAGCGCAA
>NW_009916499.1:0-655 GCF_000696875.1 Nestor notabilis | reverse complement strand
CAACCCGTCCTCAAGCCGGCTCAGGACTGGACCCAGCACTCCAGGGGTGGCCTCGCCAGTGCTGAGCAGAGGGGAAAGATCACTTCCCTTGGGTCTGCTTGGAGCACTCCTAATGCAGCCCTGGGCACCATTCACCACCTGTGCTACAAGGACACGTGTCTGGCTCACGTTCAATCTGGTGCCCACCAGCACCGCCAGGGCCTTTCCTGACGAGCTGCTTCCAATGCGGGCAGCCCCCAGCACATCCTGGACTTTGCCATTCTCCTTGTTTCTCTTCACAAGATTCCCACCAGGGCTCCCCTTCGCTGCATGTCACAGACACGTTGCTGCTGGACCGGGCTCCCGCACCAGCCTCCTCTGCTGTAGCAGTAGTTAAAAGCCTGAGCGCAGGCAGGGTTCAGTTCCTTTGCCTGCCCTCCAGTGAGCAAGACCATGGCACTGAATTCAACCTCCACCTCCCTCCAGAAATGCACAGGTTTAGAAGAATGCATTTAATTCACTGCAACAAGTTCACAATTAATACAGCAATGAAATAAAAGCCCAAACCAGTGCAAATTCCGTCGCCTCTGCCACCCAGGTGAGGTACAGCTCAGCTGGGACGGAATCACAGGCTGGTTTGGCCTAGAAGGAACCTTAAAGCCCATCCAGTTCCAAC
>NW_009916498.1:715-2590 GCF_000696875.1 Nestor notabilis | reverse complement strand
GGCGGTTCCGTGCTTGGGTCTGGTTTGGTTTGGTGAAAGGCTGGACTGCGGGAAAAATAGTACAATTATATGCCTGGGAGATCTGGCGGCTTCGGAGGCTCCCAAGAAGTCACCATCCCTCCTGGTTCATTTACGAGATCCCCGGTGTGCATTTTAAACGCATTCCTGGCAGAGAGGGAAGTGCATTCGTGATATATTTTCACTTTAAAGAACCTTTCTCTAAAAGGGGGAAGGAGGAAAGCAAAAAGACGCCTTTGCCAGGGACTGTAACAAGGAATTTTCAGGGATTTTAATTTTACCGCACGGAGGGAAAATAATTCCGAGATTTAAATTAAAGATTAAAAAAAAAAAAATAAATACAAATAGAAAGCCGAGATTGAGAGCGAGCGTCTCGAGTCAGGAAATGAATAATTAAGAGCAATTTGTAACTTTTGACACTGAAACTTTTGAGGACACGCCCTGTCCGCTGCAGCAAACCCAACCGAAAAGAGATAAAATGGAAATGCTGGAAATTTAAAAAATCCCGATTTTTGCCTTGAGAAGGAAGGCGCAGAAACACAAACCCATCCTCAGATCCCCAGCTGGGGATGTAGGCAACTGTCTTCCTGTTTCTAAATGAATGATTTCCAGGATACAATGCTTAAAACGTAGCGTTTAATTTTCGAAAACCTTTATCAGAAAACAGCCTCGTGCATTAGACGTGTTTTTTAGTTTCCAGCGTTGCGACCCGCTTCAAGCCGCGATGGCAGTAATTCTGCCTCCGGTACGATCGGAACATGCAGCCGAAAGAGGTTTCTCACTGTCGCTGCTTTCAAAATAAAACTCCATTGGGATTCGTGAACAATTCTGGCTTCCGATTAAAAAAAAAAAAAAAAACATAACAAAATCAACGTTTGATTTGTTCTATAAAGTGTATTTCTAGAGCGACAGACCGAGATATTAGTGAGCAATTAAAATACATGCGGGCATGGGCTCCTCACACACAGAACACCATCTGTACAGGAGCGGGTGTGTTTGTGTGCACAGACACTGGCACTCACAGGCAGATAAATACACACAAATATCTCGCTGCTCCGATAGAAATAATCTTAGAAAACCACAGGGCAGAGCAAAACAAACTCGTGTGAAAAATATCCGGGCTACGAGAATGTGAATTATTCATTTTTAATCTTTTTTGCATCTGTTGCCTTTTAATACTTTGTAATGCAAGGTATAAAAGGTGCCTTGAATTATTTATCATGGAGTTGCCGAAGAAATTGCTGTCTTGTAACTTTAGAGGCAACATGTGCAGAAGGGGTTCTGAACAAATGAAGAAAACACAAGGCAACATACACCCGCGGGTTTCAGTGCAGGACGATAAATATCCCCCCTCCCCTCTGAACCTCTAAATATCATTTAAGAAAGACTAACAAAAGAGCGCAGCGAATAAGCCCGGCTCAGTGTGGTGAAAGGACGGGGAAGGCAGCCGGCGCCCGGCAGAGGCAGCTGGGAGGGGGTATGTGGAGGTGTTACTGCAGGGGTGGGGGAGATGGAAAAAACTCTATTTGTGCGAAAGGACTTGGATCGATCGCAGGGCAATGAGAGTTTCCACTAAGTTCAGAGCCAATAAGTCAGTGTCAGAAGCAGGGGAGGGGGGGAAAAAAAAAAAAAAACAACAAAAAAAAAACAAAAAAACAAACCCCGAGCGAAAATACAAACAGATCATTTTTCAGCAAACTGCAAAACGAACTAAGATCTCTTGGCGAGGAAGATGCAGAAGGTTAGGATTGTGTGAAAGGAAAGCTTTAATACAGTGTGCGCTCCACAGCTATATCAGCTGGCTGTTCGGAGATAGAGACGCGCAAGTAGCAGTGCCAGCGAAGCTGCACCGCCTGC
>NW_009916498.1:374-576 GCF_000696875.1 Nestor notabilis | reverse complement strand
GCACTGAGCAGGTGCATACTTATTTTTTTCCCCCAAGTCATTTCTCGAAATGGAGAAAAACAGATTGGAAAAACCCGATCATAGCAGTTCTATCTGAGAGAAAGCGGGGTTTTGCCTGGAAAGGGGGAACAGAGGAATATGGAGCATTTTAAATTCTCCCTGAATCAGGTTTGTGTGAGGGTGAAAAGGAAAAAAAAAAAAG
>NW_009916498.1:0-218 GCF_000696875.1 Nestor notabilis | reverse complement strand
GACACAAAATATTTTCTGTCTCCCTCCCACTCCCTACATTTCTTTCCCTTTCTCTTTCTCTCTCTGAACCCCTTCAACTCGCATCCAAAAATAACGGGAGAGGACGCGGTGCATGGGGGACATGCCGCGGGATGAGGGAGGGCGGGGTTCGCCAGTAACTCTAATTGACAACGTGATAGAAAATCGTGAAAGAAAATGAGAGAGGAAAAGCCGGGGAG
>NW_009916497.1:12805-17230 GCF_000696875.1 Nestor notabilis | reverse complement strand
GCGGTGTGAGAATGACTCCATGGCCTAATGGTGCCGGCGCTCTCCCCGGGCGCTCAATTAGTATTTAATGTTTAATGAATGCTAAACTACTCCTCTTCTAATTAACGCTTAATTAGTTATATGAAGTGGAACAGCTTCAACAGGAAGAACCACGCAAGTCTCACTTCGGCGCTTCTGAGGCCCCTGCGCAGAGGCGGGGAAGAACCCAAGTCCCACCCCCCGGCTGGTCAGGCGGCCCGCCCTGCGGCGTGTCTGGCCCTCTGGCTATTGGGGAAAATGAGGGCCTTTTTTATGCGGTCGCTTCCTCCTCCGGGTGAAAAAGTGTCAAGTTAGTTATTCTTGCTTCATCAATAGATTAACATCTGGCCTCTGCTCTAAAACCACATCAAACATGAGTTGTGAAGCCCAGTCTCAGCTCCAAGAGAGACCCACAGACCCTCCTACTGCCAGAAACAGTGCAGCAGCGAGGCCTGCCCAAACACATGAAAAATACAGAAAACCTAAACTGGGGAATATGTAGAGTTAGCTTATCATACTTAAAACAAACAGAAATCCATGGCAACCCTTGTCTTTGCTAACCTTTCTTACATGTGCTACTTACACAACTGATAAACAACTGTACCACCAATGAAGTCTAATGTCTGCACACCTAGTGGTCTACCAGCAGGTTTTCTAATAGGCAAGTCTATGATCATGACCATGAGCTTAAGCTTTTTGATTGTTGGGTTGGTTTTGGTTTTATTTAGAGAGAGTGAAATAATCTGCAAATGATAAAGTTTGATGTCTGTTCTTCACTCCCTTTGATGATTTCTTTCAACCAATAGAACCAAAATGCTCAAAGAGCAGCTGTGGGCTGCACTGAGTTCATACAGCTCAGACAGTTAAAAGTGCGTTACTGATAACAAAACCAACTTTGAATTTCCCTATCAGATCCAACAATCATGAGTAACACAGCCCAATTACTATCTAATTTCTTGATTCTATGTATGCATTGCCAGTTATAACTGAAATTGTAGGGAAGGGATAAGGAGACAGTAATGAACATTGCTAGCTAAAAAAAAGTAAAAATACGACATTTTCAGGAACACTTAAAGCAAGCCAATAAGGAATGAGTGACACTAATTTCTCTGAAAAATCGTAATAACTACAAGTGTGAGGAGGATGCATGTATTGTTCATATTAAAAACTGGTGAAACACCAAAATTTCACGTCATTATGGTGCCAATCTGCATATTAATATTTGGATGTAAAATAGCTGTTAGTCCTTCAAATTAGTTGGGATTACATTATCAACCTGACAGTCATTATTACACTTGCAGTCAAGCTTTGGGTTTGCAAGATTACCCTTGGAAAAAATAGTTATTTGAACTGTGCATCTGGATTTCTCTCTTCCCACCAGCTTATTTTCATAAAGTCCATGGGAACTTAATTATCTTTGAGACGTCTCCCCCTTTCAAATGTAGTTTAAACTGTCCAAGTTCAAAAGGTGTTGGATGGAAGGGAGGAGGGACAGTCACATAAGCCTTGTTTCCTCAGGGAACAAGGCTAAAGATTTTTTCTTGATCTCGAAATAGCTGCCCTATGTAAACTGTTTTGAAGTAATTTCTTCATACAAAGTACCTTAATTATATACAGCTCTTTCAAAACACATAAAAGACCAGGTACTTGCCCTGAAGAGCTTGTATTTTAACTCAGATAAATGTAGGTGAGCCAGTATTGCCAGTGCAAGAAGGCACAGAGACTGAGCTGCTCAAGAGGCTCCGAGGTGGAGCCCAGCCTGACAAAGCACAGCACAGGAATGCTCGACTTCAGAGCACAGCACTGAAATGTTTGATTTCCAGAAGGCAGGAAGTATCCTTGCTCTGCAGATCAGGCTTCTTCAACATGTTTCTACTCAAGCACTCCTGCCCTTGAGACATAAGCTTTTTCAGAAATCCCTGATCAGAGGCATTGGCAACTAAAAAAAACTCCCAAAGGACTTGCCTATCCATTCCTTGGACAGCATGGAGGAAGTAATTTCAAGTACACTGCATGAATCTTTAAAACGGTGTTCTGATCTGAAAGCAAAATGCCTTCTTCGTAACCAAGAAATGTAAATCTTGTTTTATTTATATTCATACCTGTTTATGTTAGCATTAAAATATTTCCTATGTTTCTGGCTGAGTTTTTTTCTCATTAGCTAATATAAGTTGCCACAGCCAAACCCCTAATTTAGCAACATAATTAAACATGTGCATTCCTGGTCTGCAGTTGAGAGAACGCATAAGCTACTGTGATTTGTTGAATAAGGCTGTGTCTCGAGGGATCAATTGGATGTTATTTTCTTAGATTAGCTCATCTGAGTCAGTTGAACATGACTGGAAATACTTCTTGGAGCACACATTATAGAAAAAAGTAGTATTTTTACTAGTCATTAGCAACTTTGTAGTAACTAGGAGGTGGTAATACCTGGTGTGGACGGTTCTGTAATTTAAGCATTTATTTGCTAGCTTATGTTTGCCTTCAGAGGGGAAAAAAGCAACAAGCAGTATTTAGTGAAGGTAAGTTTGAGCTTTATCATTCACTAGAAGGTCATAAATAACTGAATTTTAGGTAACATGCAAACCTCTGAGACCTTTCTGTCTTTAACCCTTCTAAGTTCATACTGGAATGACCGTAACTTTGGGTACCTTTAACTCACAGTATTGTATTCTTACAACCATGAGAAGCAGAAAGTCTTGGAGTTCTAGCAGTCACGTGATATCCCAAAAAGTGCATTAGCCAAAAACATTTAAATAAATGAACTAGTACTCTTCAGGCTGTAGCATTCTGCAGCGACTGAGTCTCAAATATTCAACACCAGCAGTGCCAGGCTTTGTTAGGCTGAAAATTCATCTGGAGTATAGCTCGCACGATGTGCTGGTAAAAAAAATCAGTAGGAAAACTAGACAGAAGGATGTACAAATCAAAACTAAGAAAGAAAAGTCTGAGAAATCAAGACCCACTTGAGTCCCTGTTTCAAGTCCTATTGAGAGAAGATTTCATACAGCTCTCCTGCAGGTGAGTGTCCTAACTACTGGTAGAGAAAGAGGGGAGCTGTAGATGGAAATACAGGCTTGCTGCTTTTACTTGTTTTCTTACTTAAAAAGCATGGGGGAAAAAATAAATTATACTTAACAAAACATTTGACCTGAAATATTTTTTTTGTTTTGGTGATTCACTGAGGGAAAAAAAAAAAGCAGTTATATTTCATGTTAACCTAAACTTAACCAGTTACCTTGCCATCAGTCAACTAGATTTGACTTACTTCAATTCACTGTAATTTTAATTTGTTTATGCTGACCCTTCAGAAAGCCACAAAAGAGGGGTTACTATTATGAAAAGTATGACTTACATTATTTTAACCCACACACTGCCGCCTTCTGAATACCAAGAGTTTGGCATATACACATTACATTTTTTTTTAGCATTTCTTTTAAATACATCAGATTCCAGGCTGACAGTGTCCTCTTCAGAGGCAAAGAAAGCAATACACTTCAACAAGTCCACTCTAGCATGGAATTTACTCCCTGCCTCTTCCAGCTCTTTGCCTGCTACATTTGCAGAGGATATAGACAGCAATAGCTGGATTTTAAACAATTTCTGCTTTATCTGAGCTCTGTATACAGGGAATATAGTTATCTAGCTCAGGGAACTTACCTGAATTACCAAGGAACTATAAATGTGAGACATTTAACCAGAGAGAAGTGAACCAAATGTAAGTTTTCTTAATAGCCATATTTTTTCCACAAACTGTTTGTATTTTCTATAGTAAGTCAGGGTATTTTAGCTGAACAGTTCATGTCTTCAAGAGACAGGACCTGTCTGCTTACAGTTTTTTTTTTTCACTGTAAAACTAAATTTTTAGTTCCTATGTGCACTGAAAACTGACCATTCTGCAACAGTATGTAGACTAATGAGAATACTGAGCCTGCATGTTTAACTGATTTTTTTGAATGGAAATAATCAGTTCAAGAAGCATGGATGTAAGTATAAATTCCATATTATTTCTTAGGTGCCAAACACAGAGGTTTAGATATTGAATGTAAAAGAAAACCCCAAAATCCAGCAAAACTGAAAGACACAAATCATGCAATATCAAGTAAATAGAAATCTTTTGAAAAAGCTCAGAAAAGACAAAGAAGCACAAGTAAAAATTGAACAGATCTTTACATCAGGGTTTAGGAAACCAGGCTGATAAAAAAGGACAGGCATGTCAGAAAAGGCATGCCTGCTCCCATCTCCTTTTCCCCAGAGCTAGTTATATTTCCATATACTAAAACCTTTACCCCCTCCCCTTCTGTCAGTGGTAGCATCTGTTAGTTAAAGAGACACTTTATAAAACTAATGGAGATGAGTTGATTTTATGATTTTAAAAAAATGTGTATTAACCCAGAGATTTGTGAT
>NW_009916497.1:7027-12774 GCF_000696875.1 Nestor notabilis | reverse complement strand
GGGGTTTTAAAGGGGGGGGGGGGGGGAAAAGCGTGCTGTTTGCCTTACCATGATGATGATAATTCTTTTTGCTGTTTACAGAAGGATAAACAAACTATGGTGTGTGAGATGCAGTCCTGTGTGTCATTAACCAAACCCTTTTTCTTAGCAATCCTCCCACGCTTTAACCCCTTCTTTCTTCTGGCAGCACTCAGTTAAAAACAAGCAAAAAAGGAAGTAGTATCTGACTTCAGCCTTTTCAACTGATAAGTCATTTGGCAGACAAATTATAACTATGAAATGGGCTCAATTAGAGGATAGGAGAAAGCTGCAGATGGGTGGCAGCAAGTCCTTCAGTAAACGCCTTTATGGAAGCAGAGAAGCTGTTGCGAAGAACTGTGAAGTTAGTGTTGGGCAAATGCCTTACGTGTGTTAATTAACATGCAATACTAGAATGTAGATATGCAACAGTAGGAAAAAATATACCACACACGTTGGTTCTCACAAACTTCGTTACTATTTTCTGTTCCCCGTTTAAGATGGCTAAGGGAAAAAATTATTTGTGCCTTTATTCAGTAAGAGATTGATTTATACAGGCATCCTTGATTCTTCACCTTCCTGATTTAGTATATCAAATCTATATTTTTCCAGTGACTTATGGTAAAATGATACTAAAATGGGGCTTGAAAAAAGCAGAAAAGAAGCAGTATCAAAAGTAGGAGCAGGGATTATTCAACACTGAAGAAATGAGAGAATATTTAAACTCTCCTGAACTTGGATGACTTCCAGAAATAAAATTATATGCAAAAATAGCATTAACATAAATTATTGTACTTGTAACTCTTTGTGTTTCAGCGTAAGAGAAGTGAGAAAGTTTGACATTAGTTAGCTTCACATCTTTGCTCTCAGGATTTTGAGACTTACTGCTGGGTCAGAGCCGTATCATTAGATAATCTACTCAGTGTAAAGATTCAGCAAGACATCATCTCTTCTGAAGTAAAGAGTAAAAATAAACATTTATTATCTGTGTTTTGTTCTGAGGGAAAGGAACTTGAAAGTAGTTTTTCTGTTGAGCAATAGAGGATAAATGGCAAAAGTATTTTGGAAGCAAAGAGAGGGGCTTGAAACTCTTTTAATAAGACTCCCTAACGAGAAGCAACAAGTAATATATGTAACCCCTTTCCTTTTTTTAATTCTGAATGTAATTCAAAATGATAAAGAATATGGTACACATGTAGTTTTCATTTACTACGTCTCTTCTGTTCTGTGACAGCATACGGTGTCTTGATGCTAACTAAATGGTGTATATTGGTAAGTACAGATTTAATGTAAGTTGTCTAATTTAGATCTGTAACTCGGTGTAACACCTCCCAATTCTTTTTAGACTATGTATTTACGTATAATTACTCAGGATAGGATATAGGCTTCTTTTGCTGCAAATCTGAGAGTGTCTGTACAACAGACTAAGCCATAAATCTCTGGAAATCAGCTTTTTTAGGCACCATCAATCTTGATCTCTTCCCCTTGCTTTCATGCAAAGTTGTTGCTGTCATAGGAGCTCCACAGTCTTGACAGTTTATGACATTGAAAAAGTCTCGTGGCATTTCAGAGCACATGCAAGAATTTCATAAAAGCATCAGTAAATTGCAGAGCAACCCAAAATCAGATCTGTGACAAAGACTGGTGTTTTCACTAACACTACTGAGCTCACAGTCAAACAAAACCTGCTGGTTAGGTCAGCTAAAAATGCACAAGTGACAACTCACTATGTTTTCCATTCTGCATTGTTCTCATCTAAGAAAATGTATTTTAAATAGCAATCTGAATTTATTTCTTTGCTAAGCACTTAGATACAGTAAAACTGATCTATATTCTCAGAAGAGAAATTACGCACACTGAAAACACCTTTGAAATCAGACTGTGGAAACTGTATTTAGAATGTCAGACTCACTGTAATCCTTGGATCTCATTCCAGACACTACTCTGTCTCCTCAAGACTGTTTATACATTTTACATTAAATGATTATGGGACAAAGAGGAAATAATCCTAAGGAGCCACATATAATATTAGCCTTTGCCAAACACAGCACTGATGTGGCTGCTCTGTGCTGGCTAACTGAGCTGGTTCCTCCTGGGCTAGCTTGGGCATCTCTACATGATTCTGCATGTAGCTCAAGAGCAAGGCAGGATTTCTAATATGCTCCTGTGCCCAGTCTTTCTTGTTAGCTAGTTCTAAGTACTCAGCAGATGGAAGGTATAAATTGTCTCACTCTCTGCTTGCACTAGGTAGGAAACCTAGGTTCTTACCTGCAGTTCTAATTCAGTCTAGGGAAAATATGCTTAAGAATTAATTTAACTAACTAAAGCACCCATGTGTTTTAGTCCTTCAGTGCCTCTAGCTCTAGATACCTAAAAGTAACCTGTTATGTCATTGAAATTTAGAAAACTGGGATTCTTTTCATTGAGTAAAGCAGACAGTCTGGAACTATAAATGGAAAACTAAAAGCCTTTTGCTAGCAATGTAAGGACTTTCCCCAGGTCAGGCACAGTAGAAGATAGGCTGTCACAGGCGTACGGGGTAACAGGCAGAAAGCCATCTTTCTGAGCACTGTGGTATTACTGTGAGGCTGTAAAACTGCAAAAGAATAAAGATGGTAAACAAGGTGCAAATTGGACTGCTGACCTGATCAAAGCCAAATTTCATAAAGGACAAAGTGAACTGTATGTTTGACATGCTTGTTTTGGGAAATTAATATGATGGTCCTGAAACAGGAAAAAATTACTGTATGTTTATGACTGTGAAAACCATTTAGTAGGATGAAAAATGACAATATTAAATCAAAGTGTATTTAAGTATGAAATTAATGGAATTTCTCTTCTCCACGGAAGTTCTGACTAAGTAAAATGCAACTTCTACTACACGTTATGCCAGGGTACCATTTGGTACCTTTAAACAAACAGAACCTTTCAACTGAAATGTGTCTCAAGTCAAGCCCCCAGTATGACAGTCTGTGTGCTTCAAACAGCCCTTTTGTAAAATGTATGAAGTGTTTACACCCCTTGATAACTTCTCTGATGTACAGATTTGTCATCACATACAGAGGAAGAATATTAAGTACAAGGAACTATTATTACAAGACTACTATATCCTGACTTTATAAAAATGGCTGGACATCTCATTTTACATTTGAATTACAATGTTATAATTTAGCGTTTACTCTAAATAACAGTGTTCACCTCGGGCTCCCAGAATTCCCTCAAACTAATTATTATAATAATTATTACAGAGAATTGCCATATTGTTAATTAGAATTAACTTTATAAAACCAGTACAGAGAAGATAGGAATGACTCAAGACCCACTGATTCCCTGCAGTGCAGCGGGCAAAAATTAAATCAAGTGGAATACTCCTGCAAACTCTGCTCTTAATCCCACGATTACATCAGTATCGTCTAATATTCACCATTAAGCAAGAGAAACTTCTAAGACAAAATGCTTTAATGAAACGCGTTTATATTCTTAGGTGTGTTTATTTTAGGCTCTGAACAGAATTAATTAGTATATAAAACATTAAAATAAATAATATGTGTCTGTCCAGAAAACAGATACATTATTACTTCTGAAGAAAAAGGGAGATGTATGTTTTCCTGCTATTACAGATACATTATTACAGACATGTTGCATTATCCTATACTGCACCCAAACTACTAAATGTTAGCTGCTAAAGAGGTCTAACTACAACAGCAGTTAAATCTCACTACTATTACTAGTGGATAACTGGATAGAAGTTCAAAGTCCTACCTGGTATTCTTAAATATTCAGGTCAACTCTAAAAATATATTTTGTCGATTAACAATAATGCAGCAGGGAACTGGGTCAAACAGGATGAAGCTGTACTGTTCAGAAATACCAGCATTTCCAGGTGTTAAGAAATACACAGGTTTATTGATTCTGCACTTAAATTTCTGAATAAAAAGTTAGTACTGCATCAGTTCTAGGGTTGGGCTTAGACTACTTTAAATCTTTTCTAAA
This sequence comes from Nestor notabilis, assembly GCF_000696875.1. Lineage (NCBI taxonomy): Eukaryota > Metazoa > Chordata > Aves > Psittaciformes > Psittacidae > Nestor > Nestor notabilis. Next base: position 8,763 of record NW_009916497.1, on the reverse strand, counting down.
TAAAATATGGTAAAAATACTCCATTAGCAACTCTTGGGGACCACTTTGCATAACCTTACCCCATTATTTGTCAGTGTTTGAGAATGCAGAAGGGAACTGGTTGTCTGCCATTAAAACCCGGTAGACAGCAAGTGCTCTCTGTACATAGAAGGCAGGCATGTGTCTTCCGTTCCTACTCTACCGCTTCCCTCCCACAGCTTCTTGGCACCTGGTAGGAAGAGGGGGGTGGCAAGACAAATCTTTTCTACTCTGTATGGTTCTCCTCTAGCTACCTACCCTTTTAGTCTGCAAGTGATTCCATCTTTTGTCTCTGCTGCAACTTGGATTTTCCCAGCCAACCACATGGTGAACCTGACAAGTCTACTCAGTTTCCCAGCTGTGCACAAGGCTCTGAACAGGAGCCAGCAACAAGCAGGGTGAGCTTCTGTATTGCTGGGCAGCTGCTTAGAAAAAAACCCTCACAAACTGCCTATACCTTTTTCATGTTTGGAAAGTGGTTTTCTTTTTCAGATTCAGGAGTCAGGAATTTATCTGAAGAAACTAAGACTTACATGCCAAAAGAAAAACATACCCTCAGCATTCCCAGAAGCAAAACAATCAAAACTCTCCTTGAGAAGGGGGAAAGGGAATATCCAGAACTGCCACTGATAAGCTGTCTAAAATCACGAGTTTCTTTTTATCTCAGTTCTGGTTGCTAAACCAGTGTAGTTTGTTCAGATTTTTCAAAAGTTTTAAAAGCTACACTTTTCAGTCTGTTTTCCTCCTAGACAATTATTCTATTTTTCAGCAAACATACCCTAGAAATCAAACTGGTAAAATGAAAAAAAAAAAAAAAAAAAAAAAGTGGGGGGAAGGGAAGTGTAAAGAGGGGAGAGGAAAAGAAGATACCTTCTTTCTAATTGCATACCATAGGTATAATTTAGAGGAATTTACAATGTTAAGTTCCATTATGAAGACAAAATTATTGTAGAACAAAACTTTATATTCTGTTTAAATCTTTAGATACTGTTTGCAGCCATAACAAATTCTGTTGAAATGTTACCCACTGTGATTTTGAAAATTATATGAACAATGCTAGCCTGTAGGTATGGTAGATTTTTTTTTTAAGAATCTCTAAATCTTACTCAAACAGTAGTTTAGGCAATTCTTTATTAAAGTGGATGACGCTTTGCTTTTGCAGTTCTTGAGCCATGGCAGATTGAGTGTTTGTTTTAAAGGGATAAGTGAAGAGATATTCCAGCTTATTGCCTGTAATTCAGTTCTTAAGAGAATAAAATCAGAAAGATTAAGTTTTTCATGACTACCCTTTACAAATACATTATTATACTGCATCTGGAATTACAGAGCAATAAATTACACATATATGTATATATGTGTATATATATATACACATTCCTAGCTGTCATTATGCATTTCATAGTGAATAAAGTGGCAAAAGCCTGGTCAGAAGGAATGAACTATTAGTAAAAGCTTTGTGTCGCAACCTCCTCAGGTCTGAGGGTGCACAGGTGTGCTGTGCATATGCTAAGCCACCTGGTCACATAGCATGGCAGAATGGAAATAGGGTCACACCCAAGGAAAGAGCACCGGTAGTTGCCAAGGTCCTGGTAACTATTCCAACACATTGCACAAGTGTGGAAGTGGTACAAGAAGAGCAAAACAGTCTACAGCTCTCCATGCAGATCACTACACAGTAGCCTAGCATGGAGGCCAGAGACAAGCCCCTGATGATTCAA
>NW_009916497.1:0-6996 GCF_000696875.1 Nestor notabilis | reverse complement strand
CAAGGTAAAGAGAAGGGAGGAGTATGCCCTTTGGGAAGAAGGCAGTAAAGTTCCCAGTGTCATCCTAAGAAAGGGTTACATACTAGCATGAGCAACACCAGTGAAATGTTGAAATGCTATGTAGCTAAGTGTTCGGCATGATGATACACAAAGGTGGGGCAGATAAAGGATGGACACTGATAACATTGGACTGCCCAGTGCACACTCCTATGTCACCATTACCAGATTCATTACGTACTGGCCGTGCTTGATCTTTGACAACAGACCTGAATACTTTGCAATGCACAAATGGTCCATTGCTTTCCCTTAGCAATGCCACACTGAGCATGTGGCTATCCACATTATCTCACTCCTGCAAAGTGCAGTACTGTGCCAGTTTGATAGACCTTTTAGTTTGTCATTGCTTGGGGGACTGCAGATTATTCAGCAATACAGCCCTGAAGATCTCAGCACTATCACATTCCTGGACCATTGCTCACATGACTGTTTTTTAAGCCACCACTAACCCTCTCAATCAGAAATGCATTTTCATCCATTGCATCCTCCAAATTTGTTCACAGTATTATATGGAGCATGCAATAACTAAGATGAAGCTCAATTCCAAACATAGCTCAACACAAAGACTATGCAGGATGCAGTCCAATGTAAAGCTGGACAAAGCCTTTTTATAATTCTCCTGCATCAAGGTGGATGTGCTGAACTGCTTGAAAGGAGAGTTCTCCATGTGATGTATGTCTTAAGTTGCCAGACAAGAGTAAGTAAATGTAAGCTATATGATACATGTTAACATTTTAGGGTATTTTAAACTGAATGTAAAAAATCCCAGCAATATCCTTAATAAATTTTGCGAGTACTTGAAAGATGTCTTTCAGAGTAAGAATTTACTAAGAGTTTGCTAGTATTCCTACTCTGCCTTCAAATTTATTTATATTCTAAAGGGGTGGAGGAAACCTTCTTGACTCAGTACATCCACTGTGATCTTGAATGCCAAAGTGTTAGACTACAAGACAGATTCCTCTTGCACCAATATTCCAGGAACTATGTTCCTTCTATGAACATGCTAAGTAATGCCACACCATCTTCCCTCTTGTCTTCTGCACTTCTCCAAGGCCCATGTTAGTTGTCAGGTTTAGTCCTGTATGCCTGCAGTCAACCACAGCTTAAATGCTCTTATGCTAAACTCCTTACCGAAAAGCAGCAGAAATGCAAGAGAAAGATGTTTTCAAGGTCTCTCTGAAACCGCTGTAAGAACTGAACATAACCTAGATGTTATTTTTAGGAAATAAGAGAGTTGGTGTCTTCAGCAAGGTTGAAAATAGCAAAATGAAAACCTTTCTAAGTTAATATTGAAATGAATTTATGGTTCAAATGGGGATAAGAGGACTAATGAGCTGGGAATATGGAAAAAAGTGGACTGACAAGGAAATTGCAATGATGCCATCAGTCTAGTCAGCAGAATGGTATTTTATTAAGCAGAGAAGCAATTTTGTTAAGCAACACTCAGAGAGGTTCTGTCGTGGATAACTGACAACCTCTCTTGTGTTGTAAATAGCCATAAATTTCCAGACTTTCTGGACGATAAAAGGATGAGCAGGTCTTTAGTGAGCTGTGTTACAAAGCCAAATCATAATAATCAGATCATTTTATACTGGACCTGATGTCTAAGTTTTTCAATACTGGGACTTCTCAAGAATTTTGGTCTCTGCCTATACAGTGAGTATGACAGTGCATGTGTAAAAATAGCTGCTGGATTCTTCTGTCTTCATTAGTAACAAATGCAGTTGAATTAAGGGCACCTGGCATTTTCTCCTATTAAATGAACCATAGTTTTGTATCCAGAACATCTTTGCTGTAATGCTACAAATGCTTGCTGTGTCCTGGGAAATCCATGCAGAATTATGCTTAACCAAAGGTACATAACATTATGGATACTAACTCAGGAATTCTTAATTCCGTTGTGTGCCTCCAACAGATCAACCATTTTATAAAGAAAATTCTATTATGAATGGCTTACTCTTCTGCCATTCAGAATTGAAATTACCGAAGAATTGTAGTCCCTCAACCAGAGACATAAAATAAACCAGTCTTGGAGCAGAATCCTAAAAAAGCCATACCATTACCAGATACCATAAATGTGGTATCAGGTAATAGAAAGCACTTAGATGACAGGAACAGCTTATTTTGTCTTCTGAACACTCCTACATAGATTTTTGGGTTTGCTTTCTTTCCTATCTGCTGTGAATTCAATCTGTATCAAGCAGTTGTTCTTTCTTTGGTGTTTTGGCTTGCTTTGGTGGGGTTTTTTGGCTTGTTTTGGTGCCATCTTTTTGTTCTCTTCTCTCTGGTATCCCTCTTGTCCCCTCTCCCTCCTCCTCGCAAGGCCTTGACAAGGAACAGATACAGATAAAGCAATGAATTGCAATTACCACAGCCCAAAAGCAAAAATGTCTGATGTAACAAATTCATATCACATTTATCTTTGTTTTATTTAAAGCAGACATGATATCTAAGTCTGTCAGCCCGAGAAGCATCGCCAACAGTGACTTACAACTATAGATGACTATCCCAGTGTCTTGATTCAGCACTCGTACAGGTACAATAGTACCCATGCACTTTTAAAAGTATATCGCTTGTATAGGGGCTGTGCTACATCTATAGTTTTTAGTGTCAATATTGAGAAATGTTTATATTAAAAGACAGCACCGTAAGTTATTAAAACTGCAAAAATTAACAAAAACATAGTTCAGTCCTCTGCTGTTGTTTAGTACTGTTCTTTAAAAAGAGCTGGCCTGCATGTGGGTTCTTGCTAGCAGGTGGTGTTACACAAAGACTATCTGCAAATGCTGGGACCAGCTTTGCTTTGTTTCCTGATTCTGAGCATCCCTTTCTGTCAAATATACTTAGAGTAGTCAACACTGCCATTATGCCACTGTAGGCCATGCTCCCAAATATTCTCTCAGTAGAGAGTGCTTCAGTGGAAGCTATCTTCAAGTTATTCCCCCTGTACTTTGTGGGTTTTAACATTTTACCATATCATTTCAGGTTACTGGTTTATGATACTACTCACCAAATACTGTGGACAAGTAATTTAAGATGCAGTGGCTTCTCAGAGTGCTAGCGTTTGTGGGAGTCATCACTGTAATTTAAATGGTCAGCATTTAAATTCTCTCCCAGTTCTGCATTTTCTGGCTTCCATGATGTAAATGGAAGTACTATTTAAATTCTGTTTGCTTCTTGTTGGTTCTGTTGTTGTCATGTTTTTAATTATGAAATGCATATTTATCAGCTAAATAATTCTGACAGAATATTTCAGTATTAATCATCTCAAACTCTTGCAAAACATAGTATGACTTGGAGCTAAACATCTTGTAAAATATCTAAAAGTTTAAAGGACAGAGCAAATGAAATATTTGCTAAGTGTCTAAGTCCTTTGTCAACCATATAAGAAATGCTGGCATAACCAGCATAGAATGAGGCATTCTTTTTCCCTTCCCACATCTCTCCACCCTACTCAACTGGTTTTGTTTGAAAATTTGATTACTTCAGTGTTCTTCTCCCATTAACATCACTTTTTTGCCCTGATCGTGGCATGGTTGCTGCCCAAGAATAGGAACAAATTGCACAGATAGGGTAAAAGGAAAAAAAAACACAACTTAGATAAACTATTATAATGTTCTTATGTTTTCCTAGACATTAAGCCACAATAAGAAATTACTGTGCTGGCCAGCACAGTAACATCCTACTGAAATATATATTAGAAGCCATACAGAAAATGAATAACATAGCTATTCTGAGTGTTGTCAAAGAAATCCTGCGATCCATCCTCCGTCACGTTTGATCTTTTTCCATTCTCTATATATACCTTTCTCTTCAACTCATACAAATACATCAGGATAGCTTATGGATAACATCCTCCAAACTTCCTTCAATTCATACATACACTTAATATACATCCATACATACAAATCTGTATATATCTGTATATATAAATGTAAATAAAATTCCTCTATATATTCTAGCTTATAAAAATCTCTATTGCTGTATTTTTGATTGATGCAAACCGACGAAATGTATTTATCCAGATTTCACATGAATTAGTGCACTAGAGGCATATAACATGCAGGTGGCTCTCACAAGCAGACCTGACTATTTAAAGAGGTTAAAATTTATGCTTTAAAATTTAAAACATGGGAAGCTACTCTGCAGGAATGACAATGGGGAGCAACGTGGTTAAAAAGTAGACCTACCACAGTGAGCACAAGCATGACTAATCGTAAAAGGAGTAAGTGAATGCCAGCTTTTTGTGGGGATTATCAGGGTATTTTGAATCTATCTGTAAGAGGGGCAATTACCAGTAGGGAAAAAAAAAAAAAAAAAAGAAAAAGGGAAAGGAAAATAATTCAGCCTGTCAAGCCTGGGAGAGAGGTAGAAAGTGTGACCATTATTATAAGGAAAGAAGTTACACTTGGGGGAGGAGGGTGACTGAGAGCATCGTGCAGTGGCAAGGAACTATCTGCACTGAACGTGCGCTATCTGTGAGACCTCCAACCCCACCTGAGTGACCCTTGCTGTATTTCCCACAGGAGGAACGACAGTAATTTTACCAGGTAAAAACCACAACAATTATGCTGAAGAAAAGGGAAAAAAAAAATAACCAACAAAAACCCAGCAGATCAAAGTGAATTATTTTACACAAAAGTTGACCACAAATGTAGTTAAGCAGATAGAAATTCTGGCAAGAATCCAGATGTTCAGCACAGCACTGGATAGGAATTTTTCCCTGTTGTTTTAGGGTTTTTTTTCAGGTAGTAAGCCGGCAAACTATAAGCTATTTCAAAGAGCTGAGGACCTATCCAGATTTTAAAAGAAAACAAAATGAAACAAAGAGCAAACCTACCACCCTGCCCCACCTAGGCCCCTGTTAGGTTATTGCTTTGCTACACTTGCCCTTCACCTCAAAGGAAAAAAAGTCTATAGCAGCATACAACTTCCCCTTCCTTTTTCTCTTTCAGTCCTTGCACAAGGCAGGTTAGAGCTCTCCTGAAACATTTGAGGGGTTTTTTTCTCCTTTGAGAAAACTTACACCAGCAAATATTCTCAGCCCCTGCATGACTCACTTCATAGGATTTTGGCTACAAGGTGCAAGGTTTTGTTTATCTTTCTGGTTCCAAGCTGGAGAAGGATGCCTTCTCTTCTTTTGGTCTCAGGTTTTGGGAGGAGATCAGTTAACCATTGGAAGGCCTTATCTATTAAAAATTGTGGTGAACTTTAAGGCAAAGACTTGCTCTCCTCAGGGCAGGCTCCTCTCACCTATCCACGAACTGGTAATTTTGTTGTCTGTTACTTTGTAAAGTGGCTCACCTGCTTTCTCACTTACTTGGAAGTTTATCAAATGGAAGCATAAAATGCTTTGTTTCTACTGTTTAAACATCACTGTGGGAGGTGATTTTGTAACTCTGTGGGATCCCAAATAGTCTTTAGGTTTTGTTATTTGAGAAAATAAAGCACTGTAAGGAGAAGCAGTATGAGGACCTGGGCTGTATGTCTTGCCAACATTTCTCTGAGCAAGGGAGAAATGAACTGAAAATATCTTAGACCCTGATGAGCTATCATCTTGAAAGATGAGTTGAAAGAGCAGGAGGAATTAGGGATCTGCATATCTGCTGTCTCAGGAATATGGCAAAGGCAGTGATAGAATAAATTCATTTAATCCAGTAATTTGACACAGAATCAAAATGGGCTTCCAAGGCCACACCTGGGTGTTAGAAGTACTCCACCCAGTTTCCTTCATTTAATATTCATGTCATAGGACTAGAATCTTTGTGTGAAAGGCAGTGGCTGTGTTCAGGTAGCAAGTAGGTGTGAGAACTCTTATCTAGATGGAGAATCCTGAGAAACCTTTAGACAGGTACCTGGTTATAGGTCTGAAAATACGACTAATCAACACCTGAATATAGGAGGAGAGACAGCATTAAAGCACATAGATGTGACTTAGGGAAAAAAAACTGTTTAGACCTAAGTATCTCACATGGAATTTTAAAGTCTAGATTTTTTTGTGATCACTATTTCTAGTGCACAGGAAATGTATATATGTACTGAAGGATTAAGACCTCTTTTCATTCACTCATTTTACCATCAGCAGAAGCCAATCTAAATTTGAAATTGTTCCCTACAGGAATAAATGCTTTTCACCTTAACTATACGGAAACCTATCAGCTTAAAGTCTATTTGTCTTTAACTTAATCAGGGTCATTTGGGTTTGCCGTATCACAGGTAGGACTCCTCAATTCATGTTAGTATTTTGTCACCATTGAAGCTGTATGGCTGCAAAATATATATTTATTTGTGATTTGGTCTTGAAATGGAAGACTATATCAATACTGTTTATTCAAAGAGAACAGAATGAATCAAACATTCACGAACTTGTTTCTTCATTCATACTGAGAACACTGGCCACATTGTTTTATTAATTAAACAGTCTTAAAGATAATTTTTAAAAACAGTTACAAAATTGTGGCCATAGCTGTCTACTTCATATAGAATAGGTTATGTGACAGCTGAAATATTCTTCAGTGTGGATCTGCATAGATATTCTAAATACATACAGGAATCTAATCAAGCTATTTTGCCTTCATCTGCAAACAAACCCAAAGACACCAAATAATCCTCCTATTTAGCTCCAGTGAGCAAAACATGGAGCAAAAGTATTATTTGGGAAAAGGAATAAGCTGAGTTTTAGAAATCTAGAAATAAAATATTTTGCAGAACTGACATCTAGAAATTATTTGGTTTGGGGTTTTTTTTGTTTGTTTGTTGGGTTTTTTTGTTGGTTTTGTTTGTTTGTTTAAGTGTGTTACCAAAATTCTATTTGCCAAAACACCAAAAGAGAAACTGCTAAACCTTCATTTTTGTAAAACAAACATTTTGCACATTAACTAGTATAGGACTAGAAGAATAAAAAAAATTAAATTTATATTATTTATTAATTTCTCATAG
>NW_009916496.1:425-3094 GCF_000696875.1 Nestor notabilis | reverse complement strand
GGGGTGCCCGCAGTGGGGAGCAGCGCGTCCCCATCGGCTCACCACGGACCCTCGCCAACACAGAGCCAGCCCTTGTCACTGCCCAGCAGGGTGATCCTCCCCATGCCCATTCCCTTGCTCTGAAGCAAGTCGGCTGCAGGATTTTGGGAGAGGACCATAAGCAGGGCAGTGTCAGCGATGTGCAGTGTCCCCTCGGTCCATACAGTGCTGGATGCCACGATGTAGAAGCACCAACATCCCAGAAGCATCCAGGCTGGATGGAGCTTGGAGCAACCCGGTCTAGTGGAAGGTGTCCCTGCCCATGGCAGGGTTTGGAACTGGATGAGCTTTAAGGTCCCTTCCAACACAAACCATTCCATAATTCTACAATCCCACCTCAGTGGGGTCCCCACATCCCTCACCCTGCTTCCTGGGTGGTGCAGGCAGCGGGATGCTCCCAGCCAGGACTCCCACATCCCCTGGGGCATGTCGCTGTGCATCAGCTTCTCACGTTTATATCCGAGACCCCTCCCAGAAGCTCACAAATCCAAGAGGACATGGAACTCATCGGTTACTCACAGGGAGCTCTCCCAGGATCTAAGTTGCTTAATTACTGCTTTAAAAGAGTCACCATCCAGGTGGGTGACACACCAGCGGGTTGTCATGCACTCCGCACGTCTCAAGCATTTGCTTTCTTCCTTTCTCTATCCAGGGTTAGCTTGGCTGGGGTTTCCCCCCCCACCCCCCTTTCCTCTTTCTAATGAACAAATAGAGGGGCAGGTTTTATAAGTCCATGGAAACTCTATTATCCCTCTGCATTAAAGCCAAAAGCAACTAATTAAAACATCAAAGTCAGATGTTTCATTAGTTCAGCCTCGCAAAGCGCTGGCAGGAGGTGGCAGGGAACGTGGCTCCTGTGGTCTGCTGCACTGAGGGACCCCGAGGCTGGACCCGCACCCCAAAAAGTGGTCCCTGTCCCAGTGACACTGGAAAACCCAGTGGGAAGCTCTGGGTTGTCACCTGCCTGTCCCTCTCCTCCAGCCCATCATTGGAGGCCTTTGCATGCACTGAGTTTGAGAGGAGGAAGGCACCAACCACCCTCTTCCCATCAAAGCTGCATCCCCCAGGAGCATCTCCATCACCAGCAATGAAGGACGGGTCCTTACTCCCCCCCGCAAGGCACAGTAAGAGGGTGAGAGGGATGAGTTCAAATTCCCAGCTCACCCACAGATCTACTTCCTCCTCTGCACACCAGATCTCCACATGCATAGAATCATGATGGAGAGGACATCTCTGCCTCCATCCATCCTGATCAAGAGAGCTCCAGGCAGCCCACATGCATCACACAGCATCCCTCACCCTGCCTGGATCCGCTCCCAGATGCCCCCAGCGCAACACAGGAGCTGGGGAACACCAACGAGGTGGTACCAATTTGTGCTGCAGCAGGAGCCATCTCCCCCATCTAAGTGCCTGCATCCCATTGCCACGGTCACACTGAGCACCAGGGCTCTGCTCCACAAGCCTGGTCCCTGCCACAGAGCAGCAGCAAACAGGCATCAGCAGCAAGTCCCCACTGCAGAGCTGCTGCTCAGCACCAGGCTCCTTCCAGTGCTGCTGCAACAGGCACATGAGACCACTGCGGGCAAACCCCACTCGTGGCCTAGCAGGGAGGGAAAAACAACAGGAAAAGGCAGAAAACAATCCCAAAAAGCCTAAGAGAGGAGCAGGGAAACCACAGCCCCTGCAAGGTGCAGGCAGGGAAGGAAGGAGCAGGCTCATCTCCCTGCACAGACAGGCAGGGAAGGCCTTGGGGAAGACGAGGGAACTCCAGGCTCAGCTCCACCCCAGTGCTTCTGCTGCAGAACAACAGTGGAGAGAAGAAGTGGGGCCCTCCCTGCTCCTACACACCCTGCCCAAGGACCCGGGGGGACTCCAGGCATGGCACATCCCAGCTCCTTGGACACAGGGCTCCGTGATGCTCCAGCTATGCCGACAGCAAGAGATCCTGAACGAGCAGAGCGCGCTGCGAGAGCCGGATCCACAGCAGGGAATTCCCTCCGTCACCAGCTCAACCGACAACACCCAACAACACCCTTCACCCCCTCAAGCCTGTACCTGCAGCACTCGCCGCACCTCGCCTGCAGCAACGGAGCCGAGGCTCTGCAGAGGACCCTGCACATCACCGCTCCCAGGGCAGCACCCACGGCTCTGCCACCAGCGACAAGGATGGAGCCCGCGCCCCGAGGGGCCGTGCTCCGAGGTCTGGGGAAGGGCAAGGAATGGGGAAGCTCTGCCTCAATGCCCTGGGCGCTTCCCAGCTCCGCTTGCAGCTCCACACCAACACCACCATCCCGGGCATCCCTTCCGCCGCGCCGGTGCGGCACCTGCCTTGGCACAGGGGTACAGAATCCCCATCTCCGAGTCGACCGCTCCCAACAGGCTTTAGGGAATCAAAGGGTTTGGGAGGCCTCCAAGACCACCCGGCTCTCTCCATCCAACCCTTCCCTACCTGGGGGCACCCCCAGCCACCCTGATCCCAAGGGTGGGATTTCCTTGGAGGGTGACCCAGGCGGACACACGCATGGAGCAGGGAAGGGAAGCCCGTGCTGCTGCGAGGTGGGGCAGCCGGGACGTCAGCTCCTCTTGCTCATGATTAAATAATGTAGGTGCGTTTCAGCGCTCAAGGAAGC
>NW_009916496.1:0-400 GCF_000696875.1 Nestor notabilis | reverse complement strand
CCCCGCCTGCCCCATTAGGGGTGGGGGGGCTCTGAACGATGCTCTGGGCACCCCACCGCGGGCAGAAACAGGCTGCGCTGGCTCTGCAATCCAAGCCCCCACCCAACCCCAGGTCTCCAGAGATAAGAGCACAATAACCTATTGTCCCTCCTCCACTCCTTCCCCTCTCCACATCTCCACTCGCCTCCGGCCAGGCAGGGAGGGAACACCCAAAACAACCCCCCACCACAACCACGACGACCCCGGGGTGCTCCTTGTACCCCGTTAGGGCGATGTTCGGAGGCTTGGGATGCAGGGAAGGGGCAATGGGGGTGCGGAAGAGGCTCCTGCCTGCCGGCCATGTGGGCAGGGCTGCCGGGGCTTCGCCTTTAGTTCTTTATTTCCCTTTTCCTCCCTTTTT
>NW_009916495.1:0-5401 GCF_000696875.1 Nestor notabilis | reverse complement strand
TCCCATCCCCGACCGTCGGGAGGCAAAAGCCCCCTTGGACAGCTGAAGAAGCATCCCCAGGAGCTCGTCTGTGTGTAGTTGGCACAAGAGCATCCAGCAGCTTCCACCCTCCACTGGCTCCCAGTGGGGAGGAAAGGCCCAATGCTGAAGGAAAAATAAACCTGTGATTACTTTTTGATTTAGTCCTTGAAAGAAAACACCTGTAGAATTTTTGCTCAGTGGCTATAAAGTTGAGGTAGCGATGACCCCAGGGCAGAATGCAGCACCACTGTTGAACCTGCCTGTCTGCTGGCAGGGCTGTGAGTGCTGCCTTGCCCCTGCCTGGTGTTCCCCAAAGACCTGAGTGGCCTCTATGGTAGAGTTTCCCCACTGCCTGATATCCATCCTCTCCCATCCACCACAGGAGTATCCAGCCAGCTCCTGGGGGCTCGTGACTCACATGTGTGACTATAGTAGTTTGCCCTTCTGAGGCCTGCTTGAGAAGAGTCCCTAACTTGGGGAACACAATATCCTAGGGAACCCTAAAGTAAAAAAAACACCCAATACACGAAGTGAATGCAGTCCTGCAGGGCCCTGATGGCCTTGAGGGGACACCCCTGAGTTGCTCAGTGCCACCTGAAAGCAAGTGGCACACTGTGGCTGGCTCTTAGACTGTCCTAGTGTCTCTTTCTCCTCTGCTGGGTAAGGAGAGACAGTTTCCAGGTGGGCAGAGGCATAGCTGAGGACACCTACTCATGGGGAGGTGATGGGATCAGTCAGCCTCTCCAGGAGTAAGCCAGCATGTGGAGAGACTGCCACCGTCAGCCAGTACAGGCAGGGAGCTAGAACAGAGCAGGGGACAGCTCGCATCACAGACCTGGTCACATATGTTGGCAGATGGGGATCCCACCTGGGGAAATCTGGGCAGGTGGACACTGCATGTGAAATAGCAACATATGGCTCGTGTCCCACTGCATGCTGCAGGAGCTTTCCCCAGGTGCCTAGGAGCAACAGTGACACAGACCTGGGGTGCCCTGCGGGCATGCAGGGTAATGGAGATGTAAGAAGTAGAGGCCTGGAAGGTATTTTTAACTGTCTGAAGAGCTGATTGCACCCTCCTTATTGTGCCTGCACATGGTACAACATCATCCCGTATAATCATTGCTTGTACAGCCCTGCTGCCAGTGCCGAGGTTGGCCTTCATTCCTTTCTGTGCTGCAGGAGGGCTGGTTTGCCATGGGAAAGGGACAACTGTTGCTTCAGCCAGGGGCAGTTTTGGCAGCCAGAACACTTCATGTGTGTAATAACATAGTGCCAGTGGTGAGAGCAGCAAAGGGTTGCACTGGCTGGTGGCCAGTCTTGGTGTTCCCAGCACTGGCAGGGGACACTTCAGTATGGCTTGCACTCCATCTCTTCTCCCAGCAGTGTGCTCAACGCTGGCAAGTTGTCCATGGCCATGGCTCCTCTGAAGCTGCAGCAGGACCCAGCGTTTATGGGAAGGAGCACAGCACCCATGTGTGGAGGAGCAAGAACCAATGCTTCCTACAGTGTTGCATTAACCCATGCACTGATGAGCAGGTCTGGATACATCCTGACCCTGCCAGCTGCTGCTGTAGCCATAAAGGACCAGGGATGCTGCGGGGAGGAAGGTATCCGGGGCATTGCAGGTGCTGAAATTCAGGCTAGACTGTTCCCTGTATCCCACCTGTGGTCAGGACCTCTGGGCAGCCCTAGCAGTGTGCAGGAGGATGGCAGAGTGGCAGCAAGGCCAGCCTTTTTCTGGGGACGCATCACATTGCAAGGCTATCCCAGCGGCACAGTACAACCCTGCTCCTCTGCAGGCACAGAGGGAGGTCTGCAGAGCAGCATCAGTGGAGTAATTTGGCCAAAGGGGCAGGTTTAACAGCTTTATTTGTGGAGTCAATGTATTTTAGGTGCTTTTTTGGCTGTTTCTTGTTGTAGCATGTCTGCAGCTTGGGAGCATTAATGTAATTCCACAGTTAAGGGCAATTTAGCTGGTTTAATGGCGACCCCAGGAGAGATTTGCCAAGGATTCGCAGTTTCTGACACAGCAGGGACACATCTGCTCTGCTTCTCCCCAGCCCGGCAGCACTGAGGACACCTTGCCCGGCTACACTGCACAGGACTGGCAGGGAGCTGGGCTGCGAGGCAGATGCGGCTTCCCAAAACCTAGGCAAGGTGGGTGTCCAGCCTTCGGGGGACACTTCCATAGGGACCGTAGGTGAAGGGGAGCGAGTGTCCCAAGCGTCCTGTTCAGCCTGTGCCTGGTCGCGGCCGCGTGTTTCCACTAGATGGTGACAAAAGGCTGCAACGCCCGTCCCGAGTGGAAGCCCGCGGGAGTACCCGGCGGCCCGAAACATGCCTCCGTGGGTGCCGCTGAGCGGGACACACCGTCCTGCCTGCTACATCCCTCCCAGGAGAGCTCGGGACACCGCGGAGGGTCTGAGACGAGCCCCACCTTTGGTACCCACCAGATAGAAGCAGCAACCGAGCACAGCCAGGAGAGGGAGTTTTACCTGTGGCTTGTGCAGGCATGTGCTGCCAGAAAATCATCAGGGACGTTCAAACAAACAGCCTGTGCATGCTCAGAGAGAAGCAAACGAACTAGAAAAGACATCAAATGTGGGCCAAGTTCCCCAGCCTTACTTCCCTGGCATCCCAGTTCATCTGCTACATGGTCTGAGCAGAGCCCAGTGTGGGCATGGCATGCAAAGGAAACAGCACAAAAAAAAACCCCAAAAAAGCCAAACACATACCCACTTAAAAACAAAACAAAACAAAACAAACAAAAAAAAAAACAAAAAACAAAAAACAAAAAACAAAACAAACCCCACCCCGCAAAAACAAAACAACCAAAACAAAAAAAAACCCGAACAAACCAAAACCCAAACCACTAAACACCACACAGATTTACCCATCCCAGATTTAGGTGCTGCTTAAAACCTCTTAGAGCATTCCCACATAGCAGGGCCAAGCACAAAAGATTCATTCTCTCTTCCTAACCACACAGCTCACTTAAAATACCTGGTGGGTGGAGAAACTCTCCCTCCACCCGTAATTAATGCAGAGCATCAAATAATATGGGTCTGTGTGGTACCCTAATTAAATAATTTTTTAATCATCCTCCTGGCCATGCTTAGAGGAGAGCCCTTGAAGATGATGAGCATGAAGTAGGTGCGGGCTATGAAAAATGGCATTTAACTCAAGCAGCCACACACCAGCCCATGTCCTGTGCCTTAAAATGGGCAGCTCAGGACACAGTGGGCTGAAGGCATGAAAGTCAAAGGTGCATGGCAGAGTATGTGATTTCTTCTCTGGTGAGCATTCTTTCTTGAGGTGGGATGCTGCAGGGATCGGCATGGACCCCTGGAGCCAGACACAACCTTTGCAGTGCTGGCTGGTGGTGGGTCATAACCCAGAACATCTCTCCTGGATGAGTCTGTGCAATTTCCTGGGGTTCATGACAACGAAAAGTACCAGTGACTCACATGGGGAGTTTTATACTTGCAGCCTTTAATCTCTCCATGACCTCAGGTATTCCTTGAGGTGATCATTCCCGGTATCTCCAGAGAAAAAGAGCTT
The DNA here is from genome assembly GCF_000696875.1 of Nestor notabilis. Classification (NCBI taxonomy): domain Eukaryota; kingdom Metazoa; phylum Chordata; class Aves; order Psittaciformes; family Psittacidae; genus Nestor; species Nestor notabilis. The sequence continues at coordinate 1,819 of NW_009916495.1, read as the reverse complement.
TTCTATTTCCAGAAGTAGCCAATTTCCCTGAGATGTTCCTTCTGGCAACCCAGTTCTTCTCCCTAACACCCTTGCCTGGAGCTGGCAGCAGGACTTTGCTGCCTGCCTGTGAGCTTCTTCCAGGCCAGGCCAGAGCCTCTGGCTCTGCTCAGTAGGAGAAACAAGTGCAGCCGTGAAAAAAATGATCCAAGGGAGCAAAGTGGGACAGGAACAAAAAGAGCTTGTATTAGGTGTGAGAGAAAGAAGAGAAACTAGGCTAGGGGAACGTGGAGCAATTCAGGTGGCGAGAGGGGAGCTTGAGAGAGCCTTCCTCTCCCCACTGGGATGGAGAAAGCTGGTGAGATGGGAACAGGGAGGCATTTCAAAGTGATACATGCAAATGCCTTTATAACGCACAGGGAAGTCAGCCTGGGGACAAGTTGCAGGTGATCCCAGTTGAGCGGTCCGAGGCCAGCAGCTGGCACATGTCACAGCCCCACACAACTGCACATCTCCTTGCACTGCCCCACAGTGCTTGGGAAGGTTTTGCAGGACTTTTGTGGTGACAGCCCAGTGGGGGAAGTGCCTCTTTGCACAAGGCATTTCTGTGCATCCTATTCACCTCCCAGAGCTGGGGCAATAGACAACAGGATCCAAGTAAGCACCAGGTCCCTGGGGATGATTGTCCAGAGACTCAAGCAAAATATCTGCCAACTACTTGTGGATTAGCACACCGCCCCTTGACACAGGCCCGCGGTGCAATGACCAGGGGCTTTGCCTCAACTCACTCACATTTTACCTGCTGGAAGCTCCCTCTGCTCACAGACTTGTGTTGGGCTATTTCCATTCAATGGCAGCTCCTAGGCACAGGGCCAGCAGAAGGCAGACGCTCAGCCTGGAACAAACCCAAACCAGGCAAATCTTTTTTTACTTCTTTTCCCTTCTCAATTAAAACAAAAAGAAAAAAGGAAAAAAAAAAAAAAAAAAGAAAAAATCTTTGTTGAGTCCAAACTGGAAAAGCAGGAGTCTCCCTCTACTCCCCCTATTTTTCCATTTGTATCCAAGAGAGGGGGTGAATTCAGCCCTGCCTTTTGGAGCCACTCAGCAAAGGCATGGAGCAGCATGGCACGGTGAACCCAGAGCTTCCACATGTCCTTACTTCAAAACCGGAACAGAGCCAAATGCCACCGGGGAGAGCAAAACCCAAAGCTGATCCCAAAGCCCCCTTGCAGACCCCAGGACACATGCACGTGTCCCCATTATAACCTTTCCCTGATACAAGATGTCACAGCCTCTGCTGGGGAGCTGGCAGGTCCCAGCCAGCAGAGCCAAGTCAAAACTGCCCTAGGAAACAGGCATCGGTGCTGGTGGAAAACATGCCTTGTGGCTTCTTCAGCTTAGTGGGAAATGGTCTGCTTTTTCCTCAGGAAGCTGCTGTGCTGCGTTGTCCCAGCTAAAGTTGCCACTGAGCCCCATCCACGAGGTCTGCAAAGCCTCTGTCCCCATTTGCCAGCATGAGCAACCAGCCACCCTAAGGGCTTTTGTGATTGCATTGGGAGGTCCAGCCATGAGCCAAGCTTTTTGGAAAGGTCCACTTTCCACTTGACTGTACCTGCGGAGCTCAAGTGACCCAGGGTGGCATTGAGCTGTATAGACCACCCAAGAGCACAGGAAAGGTCAAAGCTCAGGAGTCACCAGTGCAGTGCCAGCGATGCTGAGCCCATCCTGCTTTCACCCTCCACCCACCCCAGTCTCCCCTCCACAGCAAGCTCCATCAAAAGGAGGTTAAAAATAAGGGCTGAAAGTATATCCCCATGTCGTGGTTTAAGCCCAGCCGGCA
>NW_009916494.1:2501-20737 GCF_000696875.1 Nestor notabilis | reverse complement strand
CCGATGCCCTGCGAGGGCCCTGCTGCAGCTCTGGGGGCTGACCTGCCACCCCCTCACCCCTCAGCCATGCGTGCAGCTGGGCGGCTGAGGTGGTCCCTGCCCTCCCTGCTGGGGCTGCCCTCTTCATCTCTATTAATAATGCCATTCCTTTGGAGTCCGTGTTGCCTGTCACACTGGTGCTGCCCAAGCCAGCAGGTTGGGCTCCAACACAGGAGCATCTAATGCTGAGGTGGTGGTGGTCAGTGGGCATCATGCAGTATGTGTGAAACTGTGCTGGCAAACAGCAGGTCCAGGGTGGGCCATGTTGCAGAGGGAAGCCAATCTCTCCTTGCAGATTAATTTTGGATGATTAACTGAAGAGAAGCTTCCCTCCAGTATACCTAGACACTGTTACTCTGCCTGGCAGAATCTCTTCCACATGTGGTGTGGTTAACTGAAGCACACCATGGGTCTGGCCGAGGCACTTGGTGCCTGTTACAGAGTGAAGCGGTGGCTGAGCAGCTGTGCCGAGTGAGGGCCATGGTCTGGGTGGGATGTTGGGCCAGATCCATGGGGTGCTTCTGTGTCAGCTCCAGGTGAACTTCCTGTGCAGAGTTTGCTGGGAGACTTGAGCTGAGACAGGGAGCAGTGCCAGCCTTTGGCAGCTGTTAGCAGGGACTGCTTGCTGAACATGATTCTGTGCTGCCCTGCTCCTGGGCAAGTCAGAACAGCAGGCTAATTAGAGGGGAAAGACACAATTCATTAGGCTGGAAGTGCCTTGCGTGGTGCTGCGGGAGCAAGGGATGGTGGCTGGAAGGAGTCACCTGCGCCATTGCGCTGCTCTGGTGTGTGAAAGTACAAATAAACTGCCTTGCCAGCATAACAGGCCCCCGTGTATGTACAGCACGGGTTGTCTTTGAAGACCACATGGTGAGTTCTGCAGGTCTGAAAGGATTAACTAAATCTCGTGGCTGCAAATCAATTAGGAAAGTGTTTTTCTGGTGGCTTGGAAGAAATGCCTGAGCCCCTCTACAGCAGGGACAGTTGGTGGTGGAGACCCAGCCCCGCGATCTGATTGATCATCACTGTGTCTCCTGACAGTGTGGACAGCTCAGGTCCCAGCTGGCGACGCAGCACTACATGGCCTTTTCCTTAGCAAAGGAGGAGAGTGAATGCCTCGCTGGAGCTCTGAGCCCATGGCTGCCTGGACCACATGCCCTTGACAGTGGCACTGTCAGTGGTGGTTGGGTTGTCACCACAGTGCTGGGGTTGCTTTTTGGTGTAGGGCAGCTGCTTCTCTCCTGCAGACACTCCTTTGATGTAGATACCATTTTAGATTGAAGTGGGAAGGAAGGACAGATTTGGCAGAGAAACCAAGAGAGACTGGAGCAGTTCGGCTCACAGAAGGCTTAAACTTGGACTTGGGTTGTGGTAATACAATAGATATGTCCCCAGTGGAGCTTCCTCTGTTTCTCTTCTCAGCAGCTGTGCTTGTTTAATAGAAATGAAAGTGATCTTAGAGTGACAAAAGGAAACACAGGTCTATAGTTTGCTGGGTGACTGCTGCAAGAGACTGAGATCAAGCACTTGTGGGCGGGAAGTGAGGATGGGCTGGATAAATGTGCCCATGACCATGGAGGGGATGCTACAGAGCTGAGTCTAAGATCATCTCCAGTTTTGTGGCCATCTGAGCATTTCTTCAGATCTGAATGAGCCTTTGTCCTCTCACCAGGACTTTCTAGTGCCTCGAGTATATCAAGAAGCGAGAGGCTGCCTGTACATCTGAGCATTGTGCCTGCCATGGGCTGCCCCCTTCCCACATTCTCAAGCTGTGTGTGTCAGTTCTTGGGCTGAAAACTGTGGAAAATTGTTTTCATCATTAGGCATTTTTCTAAAAAGAACACTTTTCTTTTGCTACCCATTGAAGATATGCTCTGTGTTAGTGCTCAAATGCCTTGACTTTGGGACTGGTGTAATGCCTCTGCTCCAGAGGGTACCTGGAACAGGGGGGTTGGGCAGGGGATCACCATAATGTGGACAAGGCTGCTGCTGAGCAGCTTGTCCTTCTTAACCCCTGTGTCTTTGTTCTGCATTTCTAAATGTTGTTTGTCTTGTTTTCTTTAACTTCACCTAACAGGCTGCAGAATGCAGCCTTTGTGGCTGGGTGGCAGTGCCGGAGGGATGCGTGCTTGCTGCAGTCAGAACGTCTTGGTTGGGGGGAGGGAGAAAAGAGAAGTCTGCTGGGTGAGCCCTGGCTCCTGGCAGATGGGCCGCAAGTTGCGTGTTCCCTGGGTACCAGCAGAGAGGCTGCCTGTCCCTGCCTGCCCACTGCCAGGAGCTGGAGTCCCTGGAAAGCCGCTGTCCTGGGAGCCTTCCCAAGGGTAGGGTATTTAGCAAGTTCAGTCCTTCAGATGGGTGCATTGTCTGGGACTCCAGCAGTGCTTTGATCTTGCATTGCTCCTCTGTATGTGGATCAAGGTGCCTGGAGAAAGGCAGAGGGGCCAGGACAGTAACAGCATCTCCCGGCCTCGGGCAGGTGTGGGGCAGGAGCAGCTTTGCCCAGGAGTGGCAGCAGGAGGCTGGAAGCAGAATCATAGCCGAGTGGTGACACCACAGGGAGAGTCTGGATGCTTTCTCCCTCGTTATGGGCCTCGAGGTGAGGAACCTTGTTCTCTCCTGCTGTGGTGTGTTTTGGGGAGGATGGCTGTGTTGGTTTGGAGCCCATCACAGCTGTGGTTGTGTCAGAGGAGGGGGATTCCAAAAGCCCTGCAGCTCATCCCGCATGTGCTGCCATAGCTGATGACAGGGCTTCCCCTGCCAGTGAGCCACCCAGTGACACGGCCTTGCAGCCTGGAGCCATCCTTCCCACCCAAGCAGGTATGGGGGGCTCCTTGGCAGAACATGCTGGGGCCAAGAGGGCTCTGGGGGCTGGAAATCCTCTTCCTTCCCTCTTGCTGGTTCTGCAATACCACTGTGGGTTCCTGATGCGGTCTGTGCTCTGCTTTATCTCACTGATAACGGAAAACCATGTGCTTCCAGTTCGTTAGTGAGCAGAAGGACAGTGATAAGGGACAGTGTATGGGGGAGTGGGTGTCTTCACACAAGGCAGTGGTCGCTGGGAGTGGGGGGTGTCCTGGCTCATCCCTGTGGAAATGGACTGTGGAGCAGTCTCAGACACTCCCTACTTGTGGTTTAGAGCAACTTTTGGGAGGCACTGCTCAGTCACTGTGTGCACAGCCTGGGTTGCTCCTGCAGTGCTTTATCCTCAACTGAAGTTGTTCTACTCTTCACAAACAGGGATTGCTCTTTGACTGCTCTGCTTGGAGGTAAAATGCTGCTGTGCTGTCATGTACACCAGCATGCCTTTTTATCACCCCTGCCAAATGGGGATGCTGGCAGCAGTGCTGCTGTCTCCCACCCTGACCTATGATGCTCTGAGCTGGTGCTGCTATCTGCCTTGGAGATGATCCTTTCAGGACATGAGTGGAAGGTGATGGTTGAGATCTTCTGCCAGATTGTTTTTCTTATTGAGATTGATCCTGAATTTGCTCTTGCTAATCTGAGTGCTGCTGGACTGGATGGCAGCATGTTGAAGGGGGAAGCAGCCTCCAGAGGTCCCCAGCCCAGGCCCTTCTAAGAGCTGATCCCCTAGATCGGGTTGTCCAGGGCCATGTCTAGTGGAGATTTAGGTGCCTCCAAGGACAGACTCTGCACCCTCAATGGCCCCAGGTTCAGTGTGTCATCATCTTTTGTCTCCAATGTCTACCAGAAGTTCCCATGCTGCAGTTTGTCCTCTGCTGCTTGTCCCATCAGTGCAAAGCTTTGAGGAAGGTCTGGCTCTGTCTTCTCTGTAACTTCCTGTTAGGCATCCAGAAATGGCAAGATCATCTCCCTGAGAAGCACCAGCTTTTCCTCATCTGTCTTACCATGCGCTCCAGCCCCTGACTGTCTTGCTGGACTCACTCCTGTGCCTTTCTTGTCCCAGGGAGCCCAAACTGGGTGCCAAGTCCCAGGTGTGGTATTGCAGGTACCAAGTGGAGGAACTGGGATCCTTTCCCCAGACCTCCTGGCTCTGGTCTTGCACCACCCAGGAGGTGGTCAACCACCTCCTCTGCAGGTTTGTGCCACTGACTCCTCTTCCACTGGTCCACCAGTTTGCTGCAAGACTTCTCCAGTAAAGCTGCTTGCTAACCACTGGGGTACATCCATCCCAGTCCAGGGCTTTGTATTTACCCCTGTTGAACTTCAGGGGCTTCCCTGCAGCCTGGTGAGCTCCCTCTGAGGAGCAGCCATGCCACCAGCATTCCAACTGCCCTGCTGACAAAGACACTAAGCAGTTTGTGTCCAGACCAGGACTCCAGACATCTCTTTGCAGAGCTCAAAATGAGTAAGGAATTAGCTTTACCACCCAACAGGGTGAGTGCCGAAGGCTGAGTGCTGCTCATGTTTGTGTGCTGCTGTTGGAGGCAGGCTCAGTGCCCCAAAGCCTGTCCTGGGACAGGAGAGCTGTTAACTCCTCTGTGTCCTCTGGGTTTTGGCAACAGCGTGTGTTGTTATGTGGAGATAACTGTACCATGGTCACGCCAACATCATATGTACCCAAGGTCAGCCACTGTCTTGGCCTGAGTTTGAAAAACATCTGACTGCTACTGACCTGGCTGCTTGAATCCGTCCTGTTCATCTTCTGAAAGTCAGGATCTGATGAAAGTAGCTTTTTTCCTGCCCTCCCGGCATGTGATCCCCCACACTGGGCGAGACAGAAGCCAGCTCTCTGCTCGCAGTGACAGAGGGATGCCAGGACTCGGGGGGGCATATTATAAACATGATGCTTGTGTTTTTGGAAGCTCAGGTTCAACTGAAACTCCTTTGCTCCTTTCCCTTCATCTGTGCTTGGGTCCTGCTGCTGCCTAATCTTTTGGGAGTGGAGCTGCAGTGCCCTCCTGGCTGCTTGCTCCATAGGGAAGGGGTGGTTGTGGGGTGTCACCAGTCCAGCCATGTTTGGTTTTCTTGTGGACCCCCTTCCTAGCAGAAGGAGAATTTCCCTGACGGACTGGTCCTGTGTGAGGTCTGAGCCGAGGCATGAGCATGAATGACCATTTCCATCTCATTGCATGCATCTTGCCCTAGATGTGTGGTATGTAACGGGAGACTTAAATCTTTGTGCTTCCTGAAGCTGGGTAGAGGTAGGTTCCCTTGGCAGGTCTCAGTTTTGTCCCAGCCAGGTTTTAGGACTCTGTCCTTCCCCAATCCCCAGGACAGCAGGGTGCTGCCTGGGACCTCTGCCTGCCACAAGAGCAGCTGGGCACCAGCAGGCACTGAAAAAGGCAGCTCCAGCCTCCAGCTCCTGACTCTGTGTAAGCTCCTGTCCACGTCCTCCAGGGAGGTGGCAGCTTTGGGTGTGCAGAGCTCAGTGGTCTGCTCTGTCTGCTAGGATAAAGGTTCCACCTGGATCCTTTCCATGGCAATTGTGGAGCCATCACAGACCAGAAACAAAGCCCAGGCTGGTCTCGCCAGCCGGTGCTTGAAAATGGTTGCATGGAGCACTCTGTGCTCAGCCCCTCCTGTGGCTCAGGCTGCTGGGGACAAAAGGGCACCGAAGAGGGCTTGAGGAGCTGGGGCAAAACCCGCCTGCAGGTCAGGGAGGGAATGAGAATGTGGAGCAGATGGAGAAATGGGAAAATAGGTCAGGCTGCAAACACAAAGGGATATTCTTCGTCTGCAGTGACGTGCGCGGCTTCTGGCTGCTCGGGCCTGCATGTTCCAGACGGGATTGGTGGGGGATTAAAGCAGCAGGGGCTCTATCTGGGATCTGTGGGCTTGCTGGCAGAGAGGGATCGACATGGCAGGGCCCCACTGCTGCTCACCATCCCTTTTTTATTCTCCAGTCCTTAAGCCAGGCAGCTGGGAGGGGTGAAGCTCTGGAGGGGAAGATCTTAATGTTGAGAAATGGTGTTTGGGCTGTGCTTAGTGACAGTGCTGCTTGCACCCTTGTGCATCCTGGTGTTTCACAACAGCAGAGGGGTGATGGCAGCGTGCTACTTCTGCTGGATCCCCTCACAGCACTGCCCCTCTGGAGGCTGGCTCAGTGCAGCCCAAGCCCTTGCCTGCATCAACCAGATGAGAAGTGCCCCAAAGAGTCCCAAAACTCCTGTGTTACACAATTGTGCTGCCAGTAATAAGCCTGAGTGGTCATCAGCGAAAGGAGAACCTACTCCCCAGGGGGAGATGCAAATGCTTCTTCCCAGCACCATGCTGGAACCAGCTTGGTGAGGCACTAGTGCCACTGCACAGGAGCAACATGCCCTGCTTCCTCCTGTGTACATTGGCTGGCAGCCAGCCCAGCCATCGCTTCGGTCCTGGCTGCTCAGAGGCAGAAGGACACACCGATGTGCTCTTCTCGCTGGCTGGGAACTGCTCCCATGGAGCAGATGGCAGAGCCGAACGTACCCTTGGCCGTCCCTTATTGCTGGCTGGGTGCGTGAGCTGCGGGGTGGCCCCGGTGTGTCTTTGTGTGCTTGTGGCTTTGGAGATGGAGCCTTCTGCTCAGGGGCCTGTCCCTGCCCAGTTCCAGGGGAGCATGGAGTGTGCTGCTCGTCACAGGTTTGCTGGGGTACCCAGCTTGTTGTGACTTGTTGTGGCTGTTGGTCACTCTCACCAGCTCTCGGGACTGCCAGTCCCAAGTGAGCTGCTGCTGTCTGGCACTTCCGCAGGTGAGCCAGCTCTGCCAGCTAGAAGGCCGGAGCAGCTGACCCAAACCCTGGCAGGCTGCTGCTGCCTCTGGGGTGGTGGGTTCCATCTCCCCAGTGTGTCCTCCAAGAGCAGTCCTCTGTAGGTGCTGTGCTTCAGGGGCGTCTGCTGGTGGGCAGGCAGAGCTCAGCAAGGGGGTAGAGCATGAGCACCCGTGTGGGTGCTCCTTCCTCCTGCCAGACTTATTTGGGAATTGACCCCTCCTTCCCTTCTCTCCTCAGCTCACTCCTTCCTCCTTCTTGCGCATCGGGCAGCTGAGCAATGTGGACCTCAACGAGGATGTGCACGAGCTGGTGAGTGGCACAGAGCGGGGCCCACTGTTAGTAAGCCCCCTTCTCATCTTCCACTGACATCACTTATAACTGCTTTTATTCCCCCCTGTCCCCCCATCCCACTTATTCCATGAGGACTCCAGTGTTTTCTCCTGGGTTGGGTGATCATTGTGGTGCCTGCTGCTCTGCCCTCTGCCTTAATCCTTGCTCCTTCCCCCTAGCTAGGGAAAGCTGGCCCAAGGACAGCATCTCTTTGGGTGGCAGCACAGGGGCCACAGGCGGGTCTGATGGGGAGGGATTTCTTCCTTGTTGACATGGTTGCTCCTTAAAACTCCTTCTCCTGCTGCAGAGCTCGGGGTGAAGTGTGACAGCAGCTGGGGGAAGATGTCTCAGCCTTGGGGACAGGGATAGCAACAGAGGGGGTATCCGCAAAACCACTCGAATTTCAAGTTATCCCTCCACACCTGAAGCCTGAAAATGTTCCTTCCCCAGCTGCTCCTGCCTCAGCTCCGGGGCTGTAGAAAGATCAAATGAGAAGACTTTTGCTAAATATTTCTTGTGGAATGCTTAAATGGGAAGGAACATGTCTTAATCCAGTGCCTTGGAGGACAGGCTGGGCCTGCTTTGGCCATAGCTGTAATGCAGGGCCAGGGAAGGGTGCAGGGTGCCGCTGCCACAGGGGCGCCTCCCGCATCCTCAGTAAATGCCCTAATTTGGAGCTGGGAACAGCTTGCATGGTCAAAGGCATTCGGGAATCAGAATTTGGTTTCTGCCCAAAAACATGGTTTGAAATCACTGCTTGAAATAGCTTCTTGCTTTCGGCTGAAGGAATTTCCTGCCGAGGTGAAAGGTTGCCCTCCTCTGGAGCATGGAGCTGCTTGGAGGCAGCACCGGATCAGCATGGCAGTGTGGTCCCTGGCTGGGCAATCCCTCCATCTGCTCTTGGGGAAAAGTCCCTCCTGAGGGTGGATGAAGGTGTACACCTCACAGCCTGTTCCAGCTGCCTTAAATCCCATATATCCACCAGCTGGTGGAAAATCATTCCAGATCCCAGCCTGCCAGGCAGCTTGCACTCTGCAGTCCTCCCTGCCTCTCTTGAGCGTGAAAACTAGTGTTAAACCTGCAGTTATGTGCCAGAGGGGAGGGTTGAACTGAGACCTGGCTGTCCTGACTTGTGCATCACATCCCGCAGGAGACGGAGCTCCCTCGGCAGCGTCCCAACGAGATCCCCCACAACGAGAAGCTCCTGTCGCTTAAGTATGAGGTAGGTGCCTGTCTCAGCTCTGCCCTCTAGGATGCAGTGGATGAGATACGAGGGTGAGGGCTTGTGGCTGCCCAGCAAGGGGGGGGTTCAGTGGGGAAGCAGCTGATTTGAGGGAGCAAATGACACAGGGGTGTGAAGGGGCAGAGGTGAGGGTCTGAGGGCAGCCCCCCCAGCACAAGTGTCTCTTCCCCTGCACTAGATAGTAACAGCATCTCCTTTTCCTGATCTAGAGCTTGGACTATGACAACAGTGAAAACCAGCTGTTCCTGGAGGAGGAGAGGAGGATAAACCACACAGTGAGTCTTGCCCACTGACCCTGCAGCTGGGATAGCCAAGGGAAGCTGTTCCCTTGCCTGGGAGCTTCTCCATGTCAGAGGAGTTTGTGCTCAGAGCAGTGCTTGAGCCAGGGTGGGTTTAAGGATAAGCCAACTTGTGACAAGTCTTAAAACCTCAGGAGCAAGGACCCAGCACAGGATGGTTTGAACAGGAGCTAGCCTGTGTGCACGCGGTGGCCAATGGCATGGGGTAGGTCCCTGAGCAGATGGACTTCTGAAGCAATGTGAAGCGTTTGCCCTGGGGGCTTTGGGAGTCAGTGCTGCAGCACTACAACGGGAGTTGTAGTGCTACAGCCCAACGGGAGAGGCCTGACAGAGGCAGGCAAGCTGGAAACGCAGTCAGCTGTTAGGAGTCCCACAGAGGAGCACTGCCAGGCTTTGCAATCCTGGGTGAACCAGCATTTGCTTTCCAGCTCCTGGGAGAGCTGTCAGGCTTGGGGCTGTGCTGGGGAAGGTGGCTGGGTGGGTTATGGTCCCCCCGTTGCTGACAGGGCCGGGGCTGGGTGGCAGTGGGTCTGATGTCTGTCTGCCCCTCAGGCTTTTCGGACAGTGGAGATCAAGCGCTGGGTCATCTGTGCCATGATCGGCATCCTCACCGGCCTCGTCGCCTGCTTCATTGACATCGTGGTGGAGAACCTGGCTGGGCTGAAGTACCGGGTGGTGAAGGGCAGTATCCTCCCATGGAGCCATAGCCATCGGCCAGCTGGAAGCTCCTGGTAGCTGCAAGAGGGGTGCTCGGGGAGAGGGCAGCACTTCTCGCCTGAGTTTGGTGGCACAGACTCTGCCACCCAATGTGCTGCCAAGTGCCTGGCCACTCTGCAGAGCAGAGCTGTGGCTAAGCACTGCTGTAACAGGGGAGGCTCCTTGCAGCAGCCCAGGCTGCCCTAAGTGCACAGGATCTGCTGTGCTGGCACAGCCTAAGAAGCATTTTAGCTCACATTCTTACGGTGGGAGGGATGGTACCCAACCAATACTGGTCTTTCCTTGAGCTGCTTCCTCAGACATAGACAAGTTCACAGAGAAAGGGGGTCTGTCTTTCTCCCTGCTACTCTGGGCCACCCTAAATGCCAGCGTGGTGATGGTGGGCTCTGTGATCGTTGCTTTCATAGAGGTAAGAGTTTGGAGCTGGTCTGGGTTGGTGTATCCCTGTGCCTTCTGCCCCAGTTCTTTACATGGGGAAGCAGGATCATGCCTCCAGAAAACATACAAATTCATGTAATAGCAAATGTATTTCTGCCAGGTTGGCTCTTGGTAGCCCCAGTTGTCAGCGATGACTCTAGCTGGGCTGTCGAGTTTCTCTGGGGTTTTCACTGACAGTGCTGAGCCAAGCCTGAGACAGAGGGTGTGCTTCAGCCTCGGGTGCAGGCGCAGCTCTCACAAGCACTGCTCGGGCTCTCAGTGTTGGATGTTCATGAGGGCTGGCAGAGAGCAGACTGGTCGGGTGCCTTGGGGACATGCTGTAGAGGACAGGCCGGAGACTGGAGCCGGTTACGGCTGGGAGTGGGCAATCACTCCCTGTAGGCCACTCTGAGTCAGCAGTAAGCATTGTGGCTCTGCCCTTGCTCTCCCTGGCCACCAAGTGTGAGCCTTCTGCAGTGCTGGGCCTCTAGCCATGGCATGGTGGTGGGAACACCCTAGTGTCCCCCAAGAACCCAGCCAGGTCCTTCTCCCTGCACATTTGCCGTTAGGGGCAATGGGTGCCTCCTTGAAGCCCACCTCCAGAGGCTGTAGATAGTCTTTGGTCTCATCTCTGAGCCTCCCTGAGGTTACGCTTGATGTGCTCTGTGCTGAGACACAGGGTGGCCAGTGTGTCCCCATCCTGTACATGGCAGGCACTCATGCTCTCCCTGCTCCCCACAGCCTGTCGCAGCTGGCAGTGGCATTCCTCAGATCAAATGCTATCTCAATGGTGTGAAGATCCCGCACGTTGTCCGCCTCAAGGTAGGAAGCAGGAGGTGTGGGATGTGTTTCTTCTGCTCTCGGGGGTGGTCCCTGCTGCGCTGTGGCAGAAGAGGAGCTGGCACCAGCTCCTAGCCTCCCTGCTGCACCGGCCAGCTGCATAGCTGTTCCCCCCGGTGTCGGATGCTTAAGCCTCCTGTGCTGGGATGAGCAGCTGGTGCTGGGAAGAACAGCTTTGGGTAACTTTTTGCTCTGGCCAAGAAGAAAGTTGGCCAACCCCATTGCCACAACAGGGGGATGAGAATCACAACCTCCCTGGGATCACTGGCTCCTGTGGCTGGTTGGGTCTGTGTTCCCCATGGCTGATGTGGTCGCGTTCCTTGTGCCACTATGTGCTGTGCTGAGCCTGTCATCTCTGTTTTGCAGACCCTGGTGATCAAAGTCTGTGGAGTCATCCTCTCGGTGGTCGGTGGCCTGGCTGTTGGGAAGGTGATGTGCACAAAGCGCTCTCTGGCACGCTGCTGGCATGTTGTTATTCACTGCTGGCACGCATGCTGCAGCCCATTGCCGGCCCTGTGCTGGGGACCCTGCAGTGACTTCCTGGTTTTATTCCCTCACTGCTGGCCAAGGTGACTGTGGCATGGCCAGGCTTGGGGAGCCCCTAGGATGTGTGGTGCCACCAAGCCAGGCTGTGTGTGGCTGGGCTGAGGGCAGGAGAGCAGCAGCCTATATCCATCAGTGGTTGTCCCTGCAAATGTTAGATGGGGGAGACCTGGGTGCCTCATTGGAATTTTTATACTTGCTGGGATTGAAGGCAAGCAAGGGATGCTTCTGTCTCCTGGGCTGGAGGGAGTGCTGGTGAGAACAGGAGGTGGCCACAGGATCCACTTCACAGAATGAAAATTTAAGGGGGGAAAATGGCAAGGTCTGTATTTTACAGAGGCAAATCCTCCTGGCAGCTTCTTCAACCTGGTGAGCAGCATTCATCCATCCCTCGCTGTCCTTGGGGTTCTTCTGTCTCCAATCTCACTCTGCTCTACTGCTCATAGGAAGGACCCATGATTCACTCTGGAGCAGTGATTGCTGCCGGGATCTCCCAGGGAAGATCCACGTCTTTAAAGCGAGACTTCAAGGTTGGTGTTGAGGGCTGAGGGGCTGCACTGCAGGTGCCCCTCCTGTGCCTGAGCTGGGCTGTTCATTTGGGTCATGCTAGTGGCTTAGGCCATATATGGCCTACCCTGTGTCTCCCCTAAACTCATTCCTGTCGTCATCCCTAAACCTGCCTTTACTTTGGTGTTTCAGATCTTTGAGTACTTCCGCAGAGACACAGAGAAGAGGGACTTTGTCTCAGCTGGAGCTGCTGCTGGTGTCTCGGCTGCATTTGGTGCCCCCGTGGGTACGTGTGTTGGCTCCCTGACACTGAGCACTGCCTGCATGTGGATCTCATTAGGACATGGCTCCCACTTGCACGGAGGCAGCTGCTGGGATCTGCCTAGGGCACTGCAGGAGTCCTCCCACAGAGTGCTCAGCGCTACTCCAAACTGTCTGGCCATGCCTTGCAGGTCCTAAGAAGAGAGGAGGTGGGGGGTCATCTGTCTTGGATACCAGATGTTGCCTCCCTGGGATGGAGGAGGGTGGTGGAGGGTACTGCGCCATCACTGATGGCTTGGTGGGCTTCTGGTCCCTTCATTGGAGCCTGTGAGGTCTGGGGCTGTGTGGGGCACGTGGGCTGGCATTAATTTAGTTGCCTCAGCTGGTGCTGTGGGCCAGGGGTCTGTGGTATGTGCCCCTTGTGAAGGTGTTTGTGTCTTGTATTTGCAGGGGGTGTCCTCTTTAGCTTGGAGGAAGGGGCTTCCTTCTGGAACCAGTTTCTGACATGGAGAATTGTGAGTGCTGGAAAGCAGGAGCAGTAAAGCAGGAAGGCTTCACTGTGAGGCATTGCCTTTTCCCCATGCCCTGCAGTCCCAGCCTCCTGCCATCCCTGCCCTAGCCAGGCAGCCATGTGTAGCACATCCCAGAGAGCAGCATCCCATTCCCCTTCTGTGCCCTGGTCCTCAGCTTGAATTTGGTCCTGGCTTAGCTCCATCTTGCTGCCAACCCCTTCCCAAGGGACCTGCCTTGGGCTGTGCCCTAGGGCAACAGAGAGGTAAAAGGAGTGAGTCCCTGGTTGGTATAAGCTGCCCAGAGTGCTGCCACAGGGAACATGGCCTCCTGCCGCCACCACACTGTGGGTACCAAGCCCTCCCAAAGGGCCTTGGAGGAGCAGTTTGGGGTAGTGTGGGGGTCACATGGTGAGGGATTGGGGCTGGGGGTGTCTGGCAGTGACTAGGCTGCATCTCCTTCCAGTTCTTTGCCTCCATGATATCCACGTTCACGCTGAACTCTGTCCTGAGCGTTTACCACGGCAATGCCTGGGATCTCTCCAGCCCTGGGCTCATCAACTTTGGCAGGTTTGATAACGAGGTATGGCACAGGTGTTCCCTATGTAGGGCTCTGCTGTGGGGTTAGAAGCAGCGCACAGCAGCCTGGGGCTACTAGTCTGTCCTAAAGCATCACCCAGAGGCTGAGGCAGGCTCTGCCCTCACAGGCTATGGGTCTCGTCAGAGCCCAGCTCCACCAACCCCAGCAGAAGCCTTTTCTGCAGCCACGACTGGGTCTGGGAGCTGTGGAGTGTCCAGGGAGGCTTTGAGGCAGCTCTGGGGACCACAGGCTTGTGCTGTCCCAGCAGTGACCAGCTGCAGGACTGCAGATGGGCCAGAAGATCTGAAATCCATTTCCTTCTTGCAGAAAATGGGATACACGATCCAGGAAATTCCTATCTTCATCTTTATGGGAGTGGTTGGTAAGAGAGTGCTGCTCTTTCAATTTGATTAGTCTGGATAATTTCCTCTGTTCTCTGCCTGAGTCTAAAAAGCTTTGGGATAGAGTTTCCTGGGGAGAATGGGAAATGCATCAAACTTTGGAGCAGAGGCTGCTTCTGGGGCTTACATGGGGATGAGAGTTGGATCCTGGCCCAAACTTACCCTTGTAGCAAAGGCAAGTTGCTTTAATCCATGTACTGAGAGTCACCGAGTGGGGTTAGTGCATCGCAGTTGTGGGCAGCCCTTTGCTTTCAAACAAACTGTCCTTATCCCCGTGGAGTTGGCCTGTCCCTCGCCTGCCTAGTCCCAGCGCTGTGACACTGGCCCCTGCTGCTGATATCGGGCTCCTCTTGGTGTCAAGTCCTGGCTGTCTCTGCAGGGGCAGCGTCCACGTGTCCCGGGGCTGCTGGTGTCTTCCTGAGCTTTACAGGTTCCTTGTGTCCTGGGCAGATGTAGGAGAGCCTGGGACCCAGGTGCTGAGCTTTTCCTTCTGCATTTGCAGGCGGGATCCTTGGGGCCCTGTTCAATGCCCTCAATTACTGGTTAACAATGTTCCGGATCAGGTAAGAGCTCATGGGTAACTGAGGTGGTTGACGTGGGTTGGCTGGCACCTTCTGTGTGCCCTCAAAGTGGCATTTCCAACCAGAGCAAGGCTGTCATCTCTTAACATGAGCAACAGCAGCCCCTGGAAGCTGGGAGGCAAAGATGCCACTTGCCTCTCGCTGCCTGCTGTCAAGGCTGTGACCCACTGTTCACAGAATCATAGAATGGTTAGGGTTGGAAAGGATCATCTAGGTCCAACCTCCCTGCTCTGACCTGGCTAAGTATTTCCCTTCAGTGACTGGAGGGCCCAAAGAACTGCAAACACTGAGCAGACCTGAGTGTTACGTGCTTCTGAGAGTAACGAGAGAGCTGCTAAAGCCATCCAAGCCCAGTCTGGTGCGGGCAATACTTGTCACCAGCTTTTCAAACACCGGGACTGGCCTCATGGCCCCAGGGAGGAATGACCTGTGAGGCAGTGAGGGGCCTACAGCAACTTCCAGTGCTTCACGTGGCCTTTCTGGGCTGCAGCTTTCTGGGCTCAGCTCTGCACTGTGCCCATGGCCAGACAACGCCAAGCTTCCGATGGGATCTGTGCCCGGCTCTCAGCAGCGGCAGGTCTGCTATGGCTGACTGGGCAAAGCTGCTCTTGCTGCTGGCCTCCCACCCCAGTCCCCACAACTGCTTTGCCAGAGAACAGAGCACAGGACAGCCTGGCAGGGTCTGGGAAGGGAGCAGCCTGTCCATATGCCTGATGTGAGGTGCCAAACCAGGCTGTGGGTGATCCTGCAGCACCCTTGGGTGCCACCCTCACTCCTCTGCTCCCTTCGCAGGTACATCCACCGGCCCTGCCTCCAGGTGGTTGAGGCCATGCTGGTGGCAGCAGTGACAGCAACCGTGGGATTTGTCATGATTTACTGCTCAAGAGACTGCCAGCCCATCCAGGGGAGCACGGTGGCATACCCCCTGCAGGTAGGAGATGCTGGAGGATGGCTCCCCAATGTAGGGGGCACCCTGGGCCTGGTCTGAAGCTGGGGACTGAGCAGCAAGACAAGACCCTGCTGGGTTTTGTGGCACTGGACCTCACAGCCAGTGCCCTCTGTGACAGGCAGAGCTGCAGAGCAAAGCATGGTGTTGCTTGTGCTTGCTGCCCAGAGCTGCCTCCTTGCCAGCACACTTCCCCCAGAGCTGGCAGCCTTCCCTGCCTCAGGGCAGCCTGGATCTGACACTTCTAACTCTGTCTTCTTCCCCCTTCAGCTTTTCTGTGCTGATGGAGAGTACAACTCCATGGCCACTGCCTTCTTCAACACACCCGAGAAGAGTGTCGTCAACCTCTTCCATGATGCTCCAGGTCTGTTTGTCTGATGAATAGGTCCTTGAACATGAGCAGAACAGAGCTGGGCTTATGCAAGGTGGCTGACCCGTTTCCTGGTTGCTCGTGGGACAAGGCAGGAGTTAATCAGCACAGCCCCATGAGGGCAGGATGGGATCCACCAAAGCACCATGCCTGCTGCTTTCCCGCAGTGGTGGAAGGAGGAGGGATGGATGCTGAGCTGGTGGCACCTGTGTGCTCGGCCAGAGGGCTGTGGATGAGGACCTGGATTTTTGAGTTGTGTGGGAGCGTGTCTGACCCTTGCTGCTGTCTGAGGTCCATCCTAGAAACATCTCTGGCTGTTTTCTCAATTAGCAGGGCCTATTGCGCCAGAATGGCTTTACCTTCTGGGCAGGCTGCGGAGGTGGATCTCGAGGTTTGGACTTGCTTGAGAAATGCAATTTGGCTCCCAGGTTCCAGCTCCTATTTCCCTTGGACCTAGTGTCGTGACAGCATGCTCTCTGCCTGCTAGTCTGAGTTTCATGCCCAGCTGCACGTGGACAGGGAGCAGACAGCTCCACATTTCTAGATCCTCAGCCCAGAGAGCGCAGCCTGGCCATCTGAAGCCAAGTGATGACCATCCTGTGTCTTGGGGCTGCTTCCTACAGTGTTGGGACTTCCCTGGCTCAGGGCTTCAGTTTCTTGACCTCTCTGTGAAGGAGAGGTTGCAAAGTGCTCGTTTAAACTAGACTGAGCTGCTCAGCAATCCTAATATAGCAGCTGGCTGAGTCCTGAGGTCTCTGTGTGATAGCACAGCCTGTGCCATGGGGCAGCTTGGGACTGGCTGGAGTAGCCGTGGGAGCTGTGAGACAGGACAGGGTTTGCAAGACCTGCTCTGCTGAGTTCATCCCAGAGCCTGCCAGCTCACCAGCACCTCTGTCCTCCAGCACTGGCGGTCCCTCGGGGCTTTGGAGTTCATCATGATGCCTTGCAGGAGGCTGGGAACCACAGGGCTGGGAGGGAACGGGTCGTCATGGGTCACAAGATGAAGGGAAGGCGTGTGCTGGATTCAATGGGATGAGATGGCACTGGCTGGCAGGGCCTTTGAGCAGGCCGAAATAACCTAAAGAGCTGGTTTGAAAGGCTTGTGCTGCCAGGATGGCAGAGAGGCTTTCATCGCTGGGGATGCATTGTGGGGCTGTTGCTGTCTGTTCTGTGGGTGCAGCCCACCGTGGTGCCCCAGCTGCAGGACCAGCACTGACTCCATTCTCTCTCCACCTCAGGTTCCTACAACCCCATGACACTGGGCATGTTCACACTGATGTATTTCTTCCTGGCCTGCTGGACCTATGGACTCACAGTGTCCGCGGGGGTCTTCATCCCCTCCCTGCTGATTGGCGCTGCCTGGGGAAGGCTCTTTGGCATCTCCCTGTCCTACCTGACCAAAGGCTCCGTGAGTTGCTGGTGGGAAGGGGTGTTGGGCAATGGGAGACACGGCACCCAGCCCTCCTCCCTTGCCTCTGGGCAAGAGGGCATGTGCAGGCAGTGCATGGAGCTGGCTGAGAGCTTGGCACAGCGGTCTGGAGTGAGGTGTCTTCCTGAGCTGAGTCTGGGCTTTCCCATGTCCCAGCAGAGCCCTGCCAGCCACTGGGTCATGCAGGCAGCCTCAGGCACTCCTCCCCACTTCGGAGGGAGGGTGGGGGCCAGGGCACTGCTCACTGTCTCTGGATGCCCTGGAGCCAGCAGCTGACTCAGCCTCTTCTCTCTCCTATGCTCAGATCTGGGCTGACCCTGGGAAATACGCCCTGATGGGAGCTGCTGCACAGCTGGGTGAGTTCCTGCTCGAGCTGGGGTCAAGGTGGCATGG
Organism: Nestor notabilis; assembly: GCF_000696875.1. Taxonomy (NCBI): domain Eukaryota; kingdom Metazoa; phylum Chordata; class Aves; order Psittaciformes; family Psittacidae; genus Nestor; species Nestor notabilis. The sequence continues at coordinate 3,661 of NW_009916494.1, read as the reverse complement.
GAAAAGGTGATCCCTGCTTCCCCAGCTGAAGCCCAGCCTGGCTGTCAGCTTCCCAGCCACCTTGCCAAGCACAGGCAGCACTGGAGCACCTCACCTGGTGAGATCTGGGCTTGTCCAGGGTACCGCTGCCTCTGTGGGCAGTCCAGGATCACCATGCAGAGACTGAGGCAGCTTTGGTGTTCTGCTATACCATCACCTCATGTTTCCTGCTTTCCTGAAGTCCTAAACCCCTTGGGTGTCTCCTGCAGGTGGGATAGTGCGAATGACACTGAGTCTCACAGTCATCATGATGGAGGCAACAGGCAATGTCACCTATGGTTTCCCCATCATGCTGGTGCTTATGACAGCAAAGATTGTGGGAGACTACTTTGTGGAGGTGAGGACTAGTGTGCTTGCCAGGGTCAGGGTTGGTGGTGCTGGGGGCCAAGGACAAGCGGTGTCCTCTCTCTGAGGCGAGCTGCTGTACCCCTTGGCATCTCAGCAGGCTTTTCTGATGGCTTGGCTCTTGTTGCAGGGGCTCTACGACATGCACATCCAGCTGCAGAGTGTGCCCTTCCTGCACTGGGAGGCCCCAGTGACATCCCACTCCCTCACAGCCAGGTAGGCAGCTGGGGGATGCTGCCACTCCTGGGGCAGCAGCTTTTGGACCATGCTGTTGGCCTGAGCTGGAAGTGGAGGTGGTGACACATGTTGGTCCCAGGAGCCTGCTGTGTGATGCCACCAGCCCAACTCCTGCCCCAGCAGGGAGTTGGTCTGCAATGCATTCCCTCCCCACATCTCTGGCAGGTTTTGGGGACAGAAGAGGCATCAGGACTGCAGAGGCTTGTGTTCTGGGGGGGATATTTGGGTTGTGCTGCACGTGGGGCTGTGTTTCACACTGAGCCTTCCCTGCAGGGAGGTCATGAGCGCTCCTGTCACCTGCCTGCGGAGGATCGAGCGGGTGGGCACAGTTGTGGACATCCTCAGCGACACCTCCTCCAACCACAACGGTTTCCCGGTGGTGGAGAGCAACCCTGGCACCACACAGGTGGGCTGGGAGCCACGTATGAGGGCTGGCCAAGGGGTGGGACCCTCGCCCTTGCCCCCAGCCCCATCTCATGCACCGTGCTCTGTCACAGGTGGCAGGACTGCGGGGTTTGATCCTACGTTCCCAGCTCATC